>NW_024055719.1:0-195253 GCF_902713615.1 Scyliorhinus canicula
ATGGGATAATAACCCGTTTCAATAATCTTAAGTACTCCTAGTATCCACCATGGTGAAGGAAAATAAAAATAAGAGATATAGTAAAGTCCCTCGGCTACACTCCTGTCCATTGTTGTAACGTTCTGCTCGATTGTGCACATATTTGGATTCATTGCTGTAACGTTCCAATATAATATTCTCAGATTCTGATCCCTCCTCTCGGTCGCTCTGGAGCCGCTGATCTCTGTCAGTGTTAGAGTTGACGCTCCCGCTGACTGTTTGGGATAACACATTGAATTGAATCCTTATTAATAGAAGAGGGAACCCTCCGGTGACACAATTAGGATCCATCCAGGCTGACATTAATTACAGTCAATGAACAAACAGGGTCAGTTGACTCCTTTCAATCCCACACTTTTTATATCACAATGAAGGAGAAGGTAAGCATGCCGAGATTGGATGTGCGAGAGTTACTGAGTGATGCAAAGTTAGAATTAGTGAAAACACTGACCGTGGAAGTCAACCCTCCTTTGAGGGCGGCAAGGTAGAACAGTGGTTAGCACTGTTGATTCACATCTCCAGGATTCCGGTATGGATCATTCTCTGTGTTGCTTCTGCACATTCTCCTGATGTCTGCGTGGGTTTCCTCCGGGTGCTCCGGTTTCCTCCCACAGTCCAATGATGTGCTGGTTAGGTGGATTGGTCACGCTAAATTGTCGTTAGTCTATAAAAAAAGTTAAGTGTAGTTATTGGGTTATGGTGATAGGGTGGCGGTGTGTGGTTGGTAGGGTGTTCTATCGAAGAGCCGGTGCCGATTGATCGGCCGAGTGGCCTCCTTCTGCACTGGAAATTATCTGGTCCAATGATATATGAATTGTTCCAGGAGATTGGAGGATTATCAAAATCGCAAGTTGTTTATAAAATATAGAGAAATAAACCATGTAGCGCCAGAGCATTCATCATAATGCTCGTCATGAACACTTTCCTGAAATTCATAATGGGTAGCTCTGTACCTGTAGTAATCCACGGGAGGCAGGAGTTCCGTCACCACACCAATATTCATTTACAATAACGATATTACAGAAGCAGCCACAAACAGTACTGCTTGCAGTCCAGTCAACTTAAAACTGGCTCACAAAGCCTACACAGGTGACTATATGGGCCCCCTCAATGAGCTATCATCGAGGGAGCTCATACTCCAATTGGCCAACCATTAAAGCCAATTGGAGTTCATTACACCCCTCTCCCTGAAGATCCGAAGAATTCCTGCCAGCTGGTATTCCTCTGAGCTCCTTCCTGCTCCTGATGTCTGCGTCTGTCACCTCTGTGTCATCCGCCGGGTCGTTCTCCGAAGTGGGCGGGGTGTACCTTATTGGTGCCCGTCTTTTCCTTGACGACCTCCTTGGAAGTTATTCTTCCTCGTCCTTGGGGAGAGGTGTCACGGCGGCATCGTGGAGCGTGTCCATCTCCGACTCTGACGACTGGATGACGGGGTCTGGAGAAATTGCTCGAGGCTGGGGTGTGGGTACCCTTTCCGTCTGGGCTATCCCAGCTTGAGGCGGTCCTGCGTCGGCTGCCTCCAGATGTGGTTCCACTGCCCAGATTTGGTATAGGTGTTTCTTCAGCACCTTACCTCCTATTGAAACCTCATAGGATATGGGCCCTGTTTGGGACTCAAGCGTGCCTTTGACCCACGTGAAAATAAATTCGCTTATTGTCACAAGTCGGCTTCAAATTAATTTACTGTGAAAAGCCCCTAGTTCGCCACAATTCCGGCGCCTGCTATGACCAGGGCCTTGGTGCGGGAATTGAACATGCCTGCTGGCTGCCTTTGGTCGTGCTTTCCAAAGCCAGCGATTTAGCCTGTGTGCCCTCTACAACCAGCCCATTCCCATACATGTTTGACCCAACCGGTGCCCCCCACCTGGACATGTCTCTGCTGCCGACTATTATCATGCCACCTGCATTGGGCTCATGCTGTTTCTCCACTTTCCCGTTAAATTTGGGAAAATGAGAATCAGCTCGTTCGCAGCCGCCTTCCCATTAGAGTTCAGTTGGTGGGATGCCCGTGTGGAATGTAATCAAACAGCCCGCGGGAGAGTTTGTGACAATTGACGCTGCCGGACTGCTTCTTGAGTTCCGCTTTAAGTGTCTGGACTGCACTTTCTGCCAGGCCGTTGTCGCTCGATGGTCAGGGGCTGTTTAAGGTGACGGACTCCGTTTTCCTTCAGGAATTTTCCAAATTCCCCACTTTCCGACACCAATATCTCCGGAAGTCCATGTGTTGCTTAACGAGGCCCTGAGCTTTTCAATTGTCGGTGTTGTGCTTGGCCCTGTTTACCCGGTGGACGTCCAAACCATTTGGGGTGGGCGTAGACTATCACCAAAAACATTGGGCCCATGAAAGGGCCGGCGTGGTCACTATGCAGGCGGGTCCACGGTTTGCCTGGCCATTCCCACGGGTGCAATGGCGCCGCTGGTCGCACTCTTTGCCCCTGTTGGCACTCCTGGCACCGACGTACCAAGGCTGCAATGTCTGTGTCCAAACCTGGCCACATAACGTAGCTTCGAGCTAGCATCTTCATTTTAGACACCCCTGGGTGTCCGTGATGTAACTCAATTAAGATTGCCTGACGGCACTGAGCTGGGACGATTACACGGGCTCCCCATAATAGGATACCGTCTTCTACGGTTATCTGGTCCCTTCTGCTCCTATATGGGTGCAGCTGGGGCTCCACTGGTCTTTCCAGTTCCCCTGTTAGCATTAAATGTTTCATCTTGGCTAAAACTGGGTCTTTTTGCGTCCACAACCGAATATGTTGTGCGTCTACTGGTAGGGTGTCCAATAAATTTAGAGTCATTACTGTCTCCTCTACTTTAGGTATTTGCGGCGAAGTGTCTGGGAGGGACACTTAATGTTCCTTAATGTCCCTAAATGCTCGGTTTTGGCGGGCGGACCATTTCCATTCGTGCTCTTTTTTTAGTAGCTGGTGGAGGGGTTCCAGGATGGATGCCCTATTTTCAATAAATTTTCCATAATAGGTTACCAACCCTAGAAATGATCGTAACTCCTGGACCGTGGGGGCAGCTGGGGCTTCTTTTATTGCCCTTACTCTGTCTTCTAATGGATGTAAGCCTGACTCGTCTGCTCTATATCCCAGGTACGTCACTTGTGGGGCCAGAAAAACACATTTCTCCCTTTTTTTGCCGTACGCCTGCCTTTCCAAAACGCCTGAGCACTTCCTCCAGGTTCCTTAAGTGTTCCCTGTTTGTCCTACCCGTGATTAAGGCATCGTCCAAATAAATCGCCACCTGCGGTAGTCCCTGCAGAATATTTTCCATCGTACGCTGGAATATAGCGCAGGCCAAAAGGTAGCCTAGTATAACGAAAAAGGCCATTCAGGGTGTTTATCGTAGCGAACTTCTGGCAGCCCTTGTCCAGTTTTAACTGCAGGTAGGCGTGGCTCATGTCTAGTTTCGTGAACAAAAGCCCACCTGCCAATTTGGCATACAGGTCGTCTATTTTCGGATTTGGGTATTTGTCCAGCAGTGCGTATTTGTTTACTGTCTGTTTGAAATCTCCACAGAGATGTATCGAGCCGTCTGGCTTCAAAATTGGTACCACCGGCGCTGCCCATTCCGAAAACTGTACTGGTCTGATAATGCCGTCGCGCCGTAACCTTTCTATTTAATCATCTACTTTCTTCCTTAATGCAAAAGGTACCGGCCTGGCCTTACAAAATTTCGGAAGGGCTTCTGGGTCCACGTGCAAAGTTGCTTTGGCACCTATGATTTCCCCCAAACCTTCCTGGAAGACCTCCGAATATTTTTGGAGTACTCCACTCAACTGCCCGCTTCCACTCTGGAAAATTTTCATCCAATCTAATTTTAGGCCTTTCAGCCAGTTCCGTCCAATTAAGGTCGGTCCGGAGCCCTCTACTATCGTCAACGGTAATCTGAGCAATTGTTTCTCATATTCCACAGGTACATGAGTCGTGCCTAGAGCTTCCAGGGGTTCCCCCGTGTAGGTTTTAAGTTTCGTCGATGTTTTTCTTAGGGTTAGTGGCTGGAGTCCATCTTTGATTTTTCTAAGTGCTGCCACTCCCATTACTGATACGGCCGCACCCGTATCTATTTCCATTATTGTCGGCCGCCCGTCCACCCGTGGGGTAATCCTAATGGGTTCTGCTTTCTTCGTTGTAATATTATATAATTGTTCCCCTTCGGAGGAGGATGGGGCGTCTAGATTGTGTACTTCCCTGCGTCCCCACCTGCTATTCCTCTTTTGCGACCTCCTTCTATGGTTTCTGTTGTTGTTATCTCACTTTGTCTGGTGCCAGAAACGGTCCTTCTCTGTTGGGGGAGCCTCAGCCGTACTTCCCTCTGTCTCCAGTTAGTCCTGGCAGACTTGGGGGATGTTCTGGGGTTTTCCTTTTTCCCTCTATTCCTCAGGTTTTTCCTGAGTGCGGCTATCTGGTAGCAGGACCCGTTGTGGCAGTCCCTCTAACAGGTATCTACCTCCATTGGCGTGCCCTGTATATCATGCAGCCCACTTGCTGCCTTTTCTAGGGACAGCGCGAGCTGTAACGCCTGCCTGCAGTCTAGCTCCGTTTCTGCCAACAGGCGTTTCTGTATTGTGAGGTTGTTTATGCCACACACTAACTGGTCCCGAAGCATTTCATTTAGCGTCGGGCAAACTCACATTTTTCCGCCAGCCTTCTCAGGCGGGTAAAGAAATTCGTGACTGACTCCCTGTCTTCCCGTTTCGCTGTGTAGAATCTGTACCTACGCAAATGAGGGGTGGTTTTGGGTCATAGTGCTCTTTCACCAATTCCGTTACTTTTTGGAAAGTTTTCGTGTACGGCGCATCGAGATAAGTCAGACTACGTATAATGGCAAAAGCGGAGGGTCCGCACGCCAACAGCAGGATAAGCTGTCTCCTTTCGTCCATCAGTATATCATTTGCGCGGAAGAAGTAACACATTCTCTCCACATACTGGGACCAGTCCTCAATAGCCGGGTCGAATTCCTCTAACCTCCCAAAAAACGGCATTTTTAAAATGGCAAGGCTTACCCTCCGAGTGCGGCAGCTGGTCTCTGCAAAATTCGTAGTTAACCTCGTCGCCACTGTAGTAATCCACGGGAGGCAGGAGTTCCGCCACCACAACAATATTTATTTACAATAACGATATTACAGGAACAGGTACAAACAGTACTGCTAGCAGTCCAGTCAATTTAAAGCTGCTCACAAAGCCTACACAGGTGATTATATGGGCCCCCTCAATGAGTTAACATTGAGGGAGCTCATACTCCAATTAGCCAACCAATTAAGCCAATTGTTCATTACAGGGGGAATGTCAGAGGTAGGTTCTTTACCCTGAGAGTAGTGGGGGCACGGAATGCACTGCCTGTGGAAGTAGTTGAGTTGGAAGCATTAGGGACCTTCAAACGGCTATTGGATAGGTACATGGATTATGGTAGAATAATGGAGTGTAGATTAATTTGTTCTTAGGGGCAGCACAGTAGCATTGTAGATAGCACAATTGTTTCACAGCTCCAAGGACCCGGGTTCAATTCCGGCTTGGGTCACTCTGTGTGGCGTCTGCACATCCCCCCCATGTGTGCGTGGGTTTCCTCCGGGTGCTCCGGTTTCCTCCCACATCCAAAGATATGCAGTTTGGGTGGATTGGCCATGATAAATTGCCCTTAATGTCCAAAATACTAAGATCTATGATTAATCTAGGACAAACGTTCGGCATAACATTGTGCGCCGAAGGGCCTGTTCTGTGCTGTTTTTCTCTATATCTACATCTACCGCCTCGCCCACCATGTTAGAGTCAACCCACGTTGTGGTGGCCATCGTGTAGGCCAGCCTAGAAAATGACAGAAAGTCGGGCAAAGTGACTCAGTGGTTAGCACTTTTGTCGGGGTCCCGGGTTGAATTTAGACCTTCAGTGACTGTTGGGTTAGAGTTTGCACATTGTCCCTGTGTCTGCATGGGTTTTGAAAAAAAAATAAAATCGCTTATTGTCACAAGTAGGCTTCAAATGAAGTTACCGTGAAAAGCCCCTAGTTGCCACATTCCGGCGCCTGTTCGGGGAGGCTGGTACGGGAATTGAACCGTGCTGCTGGCCTGCCTTGGTCTGCTTTCATTGCAAGTGATTTAGCCCTGTGCTAAACATACCCTTGGCCAGTTTTCTCCGGGTAATACAATTTCCTCCCACAGACCAAATAGGTGCAGCTCAGGTGGATTGACCAGGATAAATTGACACTTACTGTCCTACTGTTAAGGGGGGTTATTGACCTCTGGAAATTGTATGATGTTGTGGGCCTAGGTGGTGTGTATTTTCTGCCCTCTGATACAGATTCAAATGCCCTCCTTATGCAAGAAAAGGATTCTATTAACCTGTCCATCTTTGAACACTTTGGGCTAATTTAAAACATCCAATCCAACTAACCTGCACATCGTTGGACACTAAGGGACAATTCAACATGGGCAATCCATCTAACCTGTACATCTTTGGACACTAAAGGACAATTTAGCACGGCGAATCCATCTAACCTGTACACCTTTGGACTTTGGGAAGAAACCAGGGCACTTGAGGAATTGAGTTTCGGAGCCATGAGGTCATGTTGCAGTTGTACAAAACTCTGGTGCGACCGCATTTGGAGTACTGCGTGCAGTTCTGGGCGCTGCATTATAGGAAGGATGAGGAAGCATTGGAAAGGGTTCAGAGGAGATTTACAAGGATGTTGCCTGGTATGGAGGCAGGATCTTATGAGAAAAGGCTGAAGGACTTGAGGCTGTTTTCGTTAAAGAGAAGAAGGTTAAGAGGTGACTTAATTGAGTCAAGATGATCAGAGGATTAGATAGGGTGGACAGTGAGAGCCTTTTTCCTCGGATAATGATGTCTGGCAAGAGGGGACACATTTTAAATTGAGAGGAAAAATATATAGGATAGATGTCAGAGGTAGGTTCATTACTCAGAGAGTAGTTAGGGCGTAGAATGCCCTGCCTGCTGCAGTAGTGGACCCGCCAACACTAAGGGCATTCAAATGGTCATTGGAAAGGCATATGGACGATAAGGGAATAGTGTAGAGGGACTTTTGTGGGGTTTCACAGGTCGGATCCACATCGAGGGCCGAAGGGCCTGTACTGCGCTCTAATGATCTACGTTCTATGTTCTATTTTGACATTGATCACCGTTATTAGAAGACAGTTTGCACTGTTGGTTAAAACAGATTAGTCAAACAATCGTTTTTAACTAATTGCCTTTCATTTTGGGGTTAAACACAAAACAGATGATACAGCACCTGAATTGGATGGGATTTGCGACATGCTAGTGTGTGTAACAGTTGCCACTGCAAGACCCCAGTCCCATCATTCCTGATGAATATTAATACTCAGTTCATGTCTCCTTGTGCGACTGTCCCGGATTGACTAATGCCTCGATTTGGGCAATAATGATGTAACATAAGTCATGTTAGGTGATTGTTGCTTGTCTGAATAAAAGCCACTATTTGGGGTAGGTGTGGTGAATGTGAGTGAATGAACAGCATATACTACTATTGATTGACATACTCAAATGTCCTCGTTTTCCATTGACTACCACAGGTGAGACCACAGCACCGGTCCTGTCAATGGAGCCACCATGGGTGAGATTCCTGATTGGTTACAGCATCGTTCTCACATGCGATGCTAGAAGAAGCTCTCGCTCCAAGAATTATATATGGCATATTAGTGATCGGAGTGACATAACTGGTGGGGAAAGATATACCATCAAGAATGCTTCAAAGAACGATACTGGAGTGTATAAATGTAAAACCACAACAGTTCATCTCGCCGTAGCACACCCTACAGTAACACCATTTACGTGAACGTCACTAGTAAGTTAAGTTGCACTCACTTTTACATCCAAACTTTTTATCAATTAACAATTGAATGGAGGAACAGTTCTGAAAAACGTTAGAAGTTGGTATCTTACAAAATATATCCACGAGGGATATTTGGAGTTGGGGACCAAGGGCAATGTGTCCAAGTTTGCAGTTGACACTAACATGAGTGGTAAAGCGAAAATTGCAGAGGATACTGGAAGTCTGCAGAGCATAGAACATAGAACAGTACAGCACAGAACAGGCCCTTCGGCCCTCGATGTTGTACCGAGCAATGATCACCCTTCTCAAACCCACGTATCCACCCTATACCCGTAACCCAACACCCCCCCCCCCCTTAACCTTACTTTTTAGGACACAACGGGCAATTTAGCATGTCCAATCCACCTAACCCGCACAACTTTGGACTGTGGGAGGAAACCGGAGCACCCGGAGGAAACCCACGCACACACGGGGAGGATGTGCAGACTCCACACAGGCATCTGTCGTACATCTGTTTAAGAACGGTAGCGGGGATAATCGTGGAAACTATAGGCCTGATGCCTGCAGTAGGTAAATTATTGTAGAACGTTCTCAGGTATTGGGTTTATACACATTTGGAAACAAATTGACTAATTAGCGATAGACAGCATGCTTTTCTGAAGGAGAGGTCGTGCCTCACTACTTTGATCGAGTTTTTTGAGGAGGTGACAAAGATGATTGATGAGGGGAGAACGGTGGATGTTGTTTACATGGACGTCAGTGAAGTATTGGACAAGGTGACTCATGGCACAAAGGGCGGCAAGCGGCGCAGTGGTTAGCATTGGGACTGCGGGGCTGAGGACCCGAGTTCGCATGCTGCACCTGGGACACTCTCCGTGTGAAATTTGCACATTCTCCCAGTGTCTGCCCCCACAACCCAAAGATATGCAGGTCAGCTGCATCGGGGACCCTAAATTATCCCTTAATTAGAAAAAAAATAAATGTGTACTATAAATGTATTTAAAGAAAATGACAGACAGCTACACAACGTGAAGTCACACGGGATCAGAGGTGATATGGCAAGATAGATATATACCTGACTCGGTCACACAAGGCAGGGAGAGGCAGTTGAAGGTTGTTTGACTGAGCGGAAGGTTGTGACTAGTAGTGTTCCATAGAGTCGGTGGTGCGGCATTTATTGTTTGCAGTCTACATAAACAGTTTGGAGGCAAATGTACGTGGTATGATTACTAAGTTCGCGGATGACTCCAAGGTTGGTGGTCAGATATTGTTGAGGATTGTCAGAGTACACAGCAGGACATGGAAAATAAGAATTGGTAATCTTTATTATTGTCACAATAAGGCGTACATTAACACTGCAATGATGTTACCGTGAAAAGTCCCTAGTCGTCACATTCCGGCGCCTGTTCGGGTACACAGAGGGAGAATTCAGAATGTCCAGTCCAGCTGACAAGCACGCCTTTCGGGACTTATTGGAGAAAACCGGAGCACCCGGAGGAAACCCACGGAGACACGGGAAGAACGTGCAGAAGCCGCACAGTGACCCAAGATTAGAATCGAACCTGGGTCCCTGGCGCTATGACGCAACAATGCTAACCGTGTGCTCGCATCGTTGGAGACTTGACCAGAGAAATGGTAAATTGAATTTTATCAGGTGAAATGTGAGGCAATTCATTTTGGTAGGTCTAAAATAAAGGGGGAACTCCGTAAACGACAGTTCTCAGGAATACAGAAAGTCAGGGAGATCTGGTTGTACAGGTCCACAGATCTTTGAAAGTGGATACAGACGTGTACAAGTTAGTCAAGGAAGCATGCAGAATGTGTGCATTTATTGAATGGTGCATCGTACATAAAAACTGGCAAGTCACGCAACAGATATTGAACCACACTGCCAGTAGGAGTTGAAGGCCTTGGGGAGGGTGCAGAAGATGTGTACAGTACCAGGATCTTGTCTGGTTTGGAATGTGTTAGCTATGCGGAGAGGCTGAATTGATCCGGGCAGTTTTCATTAGTATGACCTAGGTTGAAGGGCGACCAATTAAAGGTCTACAATGATATCAGGGACATGCACATGTTTAGTGTGCAGACATTCATTTACAGGCTGGAGGCGTCAGTCACTCGGGGTCCTTGGTTTGATGTTCTGGTAGCAGATTTTGGAGGAGTAGTGTGAGGCTTTTTTTATACAGCGTATGGTCAGTGTCTTGAACACACGGGTAGGATGGGCCTAGAGTGATGCGACACCGGGAAGGGCTAATGGTTTTAGACAAGGGTAGTATCATGACTGGTAAGGGCTTGGAGGGCGAAATGGAATTTCCCTGTCCTGTATTGTTCTTTGTTCTTTGAATGGACACGCCTAAAATACAGCTACTTCCTATCGTGCAATTGAAACATCCATAGAAACATTCTAACAATTGTAACTGAATCACTGAATGGACACATGTAAAGAAGCAGCTACACCCGAGAGTGCAGGGAACCACCGTTACAGAGGCAGCTACATCCCAGATTGTAGTGGACTCACCCAGCGAAACACGCTGACAATTGGGACTGAATCACTGAATGGTCACAGTTACAGAGGCAACTACATCGCTGAATGCAGCGGAACACCCAGAGAGACAAGTTAACAATTGGAACTGAATCACTGAATGGCCACAGTTACAAAGACAGCTACACCCCAGAGTGCAGTGGATCCACGCAGAGAAACACATTAACATTTGAAACTGAATCACTGAATTCTAACAGTTACAGCGGCAGCTACATCCCAGAGTGCAGTTGAACCACACAGAAACACACTGACAATTTGAACTGAACCACTCAATGCTCACAGGAGAGTGAGGGATATCACTGAAACAACGTGAGATCTGGAGATGGGACAGATGGTGTTTGAGTGGACAGCATCCTTTCTGTTAATGTTAGTTGATCAATGTGATCAACAAAGTCCAATGATTCGAACGAGATAATTTAATCAAAATTAATATGAATGCAATGTCTTTATCTATTTTTCATAACTTTAAAAAATAAGTGAAACTGTGTTGCAACCACAATATCCCTGAGGTGGTTCCCCAGGGTATAAATTAAAAGATTGGGGAATATATAATCTCAGAGTTTCAGACAGAGAGATTGCCAACAGCAGAACGGACACATCACTTCACACTGAAAATGCATCCTCTTGCACTGGTTATTGCTAACAAAATGTTCTACCTAACTCTTGCTATTGTTGGTGTTCCTGGTAAGTGATTATCACCATTGATGTTCTGTAACTGTGTGTCAGCGGCTCCATTATTTAATCTGTGACTGAAAATGCTTTACGCTGATCTCGTGCGCACTGTTATGCAGCCACCTGATCAACGATTTAATTCACTGAAGTTAAATGTCTATCAACATGCTTGATGAAAAAACATTGAACATGGTTTGAATGCTGTTGGCCAACTCTCAGAAAACCTCTGTTTCGAAATCACGGAATCTCTGCTCATTAAAGTTACTATATTGAGGGAAACCTTGTAAAATGTTAGATTGGATCTCAGTGAAGTCATTGTCTCGGAAGGAAGGTTTAGTGGGAGTAACAATACAATCGAACCGAGTGTGGGTCACTAACCAGAGTGGAATATCTGACAACGGGTACAAGGATTACTGGAAGTATCTGTCAGTGTCGCATTGTACTGAGTGTGGTTCACTAACTTGACTGGAATATCTGACAGCGGGAGCAAGGATAACTGGAAGTATCTGTCAGTGTAGAATTGTACTATGTGTGGTTAACTAACCAGAGTGGAATATCTGACAGCGGGAACAAGGATTACTGGAAGTATCTGTCAGTGTAGAATTGTAATGAGTGTGGGTCACTAACCTGATTGAAATATTTTACTCAGCGAACAAGGATTATTGGAAGTATCTGTCAGTGTAGAATTGTGCGGAGTGTGGGTCACTAACCAGAGTGAAATATTTGACTCAGCAAACAGGGATTACTGGAAGTATCTATCAGTCTAGAATTGTGCGGAGTTTTGGTCACTAACCAGAGTGGAATATTTGACTCAGCGAACAAGGATTATTGGAAGTTTCTGTCAGAGTAGAATTGTACGGAGTGTGGGTCACTCACCAGAGTGGAACATTTGAGTCAGCGAACACGGATTACTGGAAGTGTCTGTCATCGTAGAATTGTACTGATTGTGGGTCACTCAGCAGAGTGGAATATCTGACAGCGGGAACAAGGATTATGGAAGTTTTTGTCAGTTTTGAATTGTACGGAGTGTGAGTCACTAACCAGCGTGGAATATCTGACAGCGGGAACAAGGATTACTGGAAGTATGTGTCAGTGTAGAATTGTACGGAGTGTGGGTCACTCACCAGAGTGGAATATTTGACTCAGTGAACAAGGATTATTGGAAGTGTCTGTCATCGTAAATTTGTACTGATTGTGGGTCACTAACCAGAGTGGAATATCTGACAGCAGTGAACAAGTATTACTGGAACATTTGTCACTTTAGAATTTCATCTGAATCATTGAATAGTCACAGTTAAAGAGGCAGCTACCAACCAGGATGCGGTGGAACTACCCATAGAAACACACTGACAATTGGAATTGAATTACTCAATGGTCACAGTTACAGAGGCAGCTACACTCCAGAGTGCAGTGGAACCACCCAGAGAAACACATTGACAATTGGAACTGAATCACTGAATGGTCACAGTTACAGTGGCAGCATCAACCCAGAGTGCAGTGGAACCACCCAGAGAAACACACTGACAATTGGAATTGAATCATTGAAAGGTCACAGTTACAGATACAGCGACACACCAGAGCGCAGTAGACCACCCAGTGAAACAAATTGACAATTGGAATTAGATCACTGGTCACAAACCGGAGTGGAATAGCTGATCCAACTATCCATCAATTCCACGGACAATCTGTCCGTGTAGAATTGAATTGTCTGTGGATCAGAATCTAGACTGAAATAAATTGATTCCACTCTGAATTAATGTGCCACTGGTATGTGGTCGCTTCATTCTATGGAACTCTCTCTCTCTCCCTTTATCTCTGTGTTTTATGTTTGGAATGGATTGTAAGCAACGATCAAAGAACAAGGAGAAGCACAGCAAGGAACAGGCCCTTCGGCCCTCCAAGTCTGTGCTGATCATGATGCCTTGACCAAAGAAAAATCTTCTGCCCTTACTGGGTCCGTATCCCGCTATTTCCTACCTATTCATCCAGATGCCTCTTAAATGTTGCTGATGTGCCTCCTTCAACCATATCTTCTGGCAGCGCGTTCCAGGCACCCACCACTCTCTGTGTGAAAAATCCACCCGCACAATACATTTAACCTTCCCCCCTCTCACCTAGGACCGGTACCCCCGGGTAACTGATGCTTCCACCCTTGGATATGCCTCTGACTATCCAGGAAGAATTTGAATGTGCTTCGAAAATATTTTATGTTAATTGTTTGAAGTGAAATGTCTCAACACCTCAGTATTCTATTGAACTGCTGCAACACAAATAATTATCAACTGCACTCTGTCATTAAATAAAACACACAATAGTGCAGAATTCTGATCGGTTTTGTGATATTTTTCTCTATTAATCCTGAAAAGAACTCAAAACTTTCTTAAGTTTTTATGGGTATGTTTAAAATGGATTGCTGATTCAATCGATTTGTGTCCATTCACCTGAACCCAGGAACCTCTCCATTCCATTCACACACTTGATTTCCAGGAAGTGAACCGGAGACTCATTATTCTGACCAAAATACAATATTGGACACTGAGCTGTCGGGAAATTAATTTCCCATTGAAATACCCACTTTGTATTTTCATAATGAATGTGTCACTGTGTTTAGTTATATTCTTCCGCTGTATTCAGTGACTCAATTTGGATGCGTCTGTAAATTTTGTAATTATCTTTCTGCTTCCCGATTCCATAATGTTGATGGGAATGGTGAAGGAGAGTGATCCCAGTATTGAACCTTGTCGAACACGACTGCCCACCTTCCACCAATAAGCCAAAGTCCGTTTAACTCCTCTCCCTGTTTTCTGTGTGTGTCACCAGTATGTGTCCATTCTGCTGCTATGTCCCCTAACTTCACTGGCTCTGAGATTACTCATCAGTCTGTTATGTCGTATTTTACTGACGGCCTTTAGAAAATTAAATTGTTTAACATGCATCGTACTACTCAGATCTATTATTTCTGATAGTTATTCATAGAATCATAAAATCGTAGTATTTACAGTGAAGAAGGAGGCTATTCGGCCCATCGAGTATGTACCGGTCCTTGGAAAGAGCAACCTATCCCCGTAACCCAGCAATCCCACCTAACCATTTTATACACAAAGGAGAATTTTTCATGACCAATTAACCCAAACCTGCACATCTTTGGACTGTGGGAGGAAACAGGAGCGCCCGGAGGAAACCCACGCAGACACTGGGAAAACGTGCAAACCCCACAGAGAGAGTGAACCAGCCGATAATCGAACCTGGAGCGCTGGAGCTGTGAAGCAACTGTGTTAACCGGTGTTCTACCGAGCTGTCCTTCAAATATGCCTATCGAAATAATTCAATCAAATCTGTCAGGAATGATATTAATTTTGGAATATCTGCTTTGGAATATGTATTCCTGGATTTTATTCCCTCATAATTACAATTCCAATGTTCCTACTTTGACGTTGTGACTGGGAGAGTGTTTTCAGGTAATGTTAATATTCTGTTTAAAATTCAAGAATAACATAACTCGACTTCTGTCTTTTGATAATTTGGTAATATTCTGATGATAATTAGTAAATAGATAATTGTGTCTGCAGTTCCACACTGTCTATTATGAATATTTGTGATTGAAATCCATCCGCCTCCAGTAATCTCCCTCTACCTGGACCTTACCCTCTGGCCTTCTCTCAGCTCTTAATCTTTTCATTAAGGTATGTCATCGACCATCTGAATTTATCTGTGCCTCTCACCCATACTACCCCATTTCCCTAAGATCTCGCACCAATCTGCTGTCCAATATCCAACTCTGACCTGGTGAACTAAGCTGCTCACAAGAAGGTGCCATTATTTTCTCGTGTACTGACCTCTTCTTCACAGAGGCTGAGAACCAACTCTCAGACGCATCCTGCTAACTATGTGGCAGCATGATTGCACAGTGGTTAGCACTGTGCCTTCACAGCTCCAGTATCCAGGTTCGATTCCCGGCTGGGTCACTCTCTGCGCCAAGTCTGCACCTTGTCCCCGTGTCAGCGTGGGTTTCCTCCGGGTACTCCGGTTTACTCCCACAAGTCTCAAAAGACCTGTTGTGAGGTAATTTGGAGATTCTGAACTCTCCCTCTGTACTCGAACAGGCACCTGAATGTGGAGAACAGAGGTTTTCATAGTATCTTCATGGCAGTGTTAATATAAGCCTACTTCCGATATTAAAGACTATTATTATACCTCCCCGGACCAGGATCCCACCACCAAACTTCATTATATTGATTCCAGGACTTTTACTGACCTCATTGACTCTGGATATCTTCTGTCCTCAGCCTCATACGTTCTAATCCCACAACCCCACATATCCTGGACCACCGCCCGCTTCTACTTCCTTCCCAAAGTCCACAAATAGGACTGTCCCAGGCGGCACATTATTTCAGCCTTTTACAGCCTCACTAAAATCATTTCTTCCTCTCTTGACTCCATAAGACCACAAGACATAGAAGCAGAATTAAGCCACTCGGCCCATCGAGTCTGCTCCGCCATTCAATCATAGCTGCTTTTTTCTCATCCTCATTCTCCTGCATTCGCCCCATAACCCCTGATCCCCTAATTAATGAAGATCCAATCTATGTCTTAAAACCACTCTGATTTGGCCTCCACTGCCTTCCGCGGCAAACAGTTCCACATATTCACCACCCTCTAGCTGAAGAAATGCCTCCTTATCTCTGTTTTAAAAGGATCGTCCCTTTATGTGACATTCTGTCCTCTGGTTCTAGTATTTCCTACAAGTAGAAACATCCTCCCCACGTCCACTCGGGTCTATGCAGTATCCTGTAAATTTCAATAAGATCCCCTCTCATACTTCTAAACTCCAATAAGTAGAGACCCAGAGTCCTCAACGAGCTCTCCATTCCAGCGATCATTCTTGTTCTCTCCACTGGACCCTTTCCAAGGCCACACCTCATTACTTAGACACGGGGCCAAAAGTGCTCACAATACTCCAAATGGGGTCTGACCTAAGCCTTATGCAGCCTCAGAAGTAAATCCCTGTCCTTGTATTCTCGCCCTCTTGACATGAATGGTAACATTGTATTTGCCTTCCGAACTGCCGACTGAAACTGTGGGTTAATCTTAAGAGAATCGTCAACAAGAACTCCCAAGTTCCTTCGTGCTTCTGGTTTTCTAAGCATTGCCCCATTTAGAAAGTAGTATGTGCCTAAATTCCTCCATCTAAATTGCATAACCTCAAACTCTTCCACATTGTACTTCATCTGCCACTATATTGCCCACTCTCCAAGCCTGTCCAAGACCTTCTGCAGTCCGCCTGCCTCCAAAATACTACCTATGCCTCTACAGATATTTATATGATCTGCAAACCTAGCAAAAGTGTCTTTAATTCCTTCTACCAGATCATTAATATATCTTGTGTAAATTTGTGGTCCCAGCACAGACCCCTGAGGCACAACACTAGTCACCGGATCTTACCCTTAACAGCATAGGCTCTTAACGTATTTAACAATCTCCTATGCGGCATCTGGTCAAAGGCCTTCTGGAAATCGAAATAAATCACGTTCAGTGTTCTCCTTTGTCTAACTTCCTTTTCACCGCCTCACTGAACTCTAACAGATTTGGCAGAAATGATCTCCTTTGACAAAGCCGTGCTGACTCAGCCCTATTTTACCATGCACCTCCAAGTACTGCGCGATCTAATCTTTAATAATGGACTCTAAATTCTCACCAATGGCCACGTCAGGCTAACCGGCCTGTAGTTTCTCGTCGTGTGCCTCAGCGGTGTTATATTAGCCACTTCCCAGTCCCCTGTGACCCTTCCGGCCTTCAGCAATTCCAGAAAAATTACCACCAAAGCCTCCACAATTTCCTCAGCTATCTCCTTTCGGACCCTGGGGTCTAGGGGACATATCCACCTTCAGACGTTTCAGTTTCCCCAGAACCTTTTCTTTAGTGATGGCCATAACACCTATCCCTGCCCCCTGATTCTCCCGGACCTCCTGCACCCAACTGGTGTCTTCCACAGTGAAGACTGATGCAAAGTAACTATTCAGTTCATCTGCCATTCTTTCTTTCCTATTATTACTTCTCCAGTCACATTTTCCAGTGGTCCAATGTCTGTTTTTCCTCTCTCTTGCCTTTTATATATTCACAGTTCTGTACCTTCCCACTGACATTGGCAGCACAATGGCACACTGGTTAGCACTGCTGCCTCACATCTCCAGGGTTCCGTGGTCGATTCCAGCCTTGGGCGATTGCCTGTATGGAGTCTGAAATTCACCCCGTGTCTGCGTGTGTTTCCTCCAGGTGCTCCGGTTTCATCCCACATTCCAAATATATGTAGATTATGTGGATTGGTGTCTCTTACAGCCAGATTGGCAATGATTCCCTCCTCGTTACACAGTACACAGTCTATGAAGGCCTGCTCCCTCGTTGGTTCCTCCACATATTGTCAAGAAAACCATCCCTTAAAAATCATTCCTCCTCTATGGCATTGTGGCTAATTTCATTTGCGCAATCTCTGTGAAGATTAAAATCACCATTGATCACTGGTATTCCCTTATTGAATGCATCTCTAATTTCTTGTTTACTGTCATTCCCAACATCACCGCTGCAGTTTGGGGGTGTATTTTTGACACCCACTAATGTTTTTTCCCGTGGCATTTCTCAACTCTACCGATACAGATTCCACATTTTCAGAACTAATATCCTTTCTAACTACTGTGTTCATTTTCTCTTTAACCAGCAGTGCCATGCCACCACCTTTTCTTTCATACCTGAACTTCCTAAAACCCTGGGACATTCAGTTCCCATTATGGTCACCCTGCAGCCATGTCTCCGTAATCCCAATTATATCGGACCCATTTATATTTACCTACGCGATTAGTTCGTCCATTTTATTGCAAATGCTCATTGCATTAAAACTCAAAGCCATTAAGTTTGTCTTTTTCACAATGTTTGTCTTGCTCCCAATTTTTCTCTTTTACCCTGTTTCAATTTTGCCCTTCGTTTTTCCTCCTATCACTTTTCTGATTCTCTTTTCTACCTTTTGTTTTTATCCTTACTCCCTCTTTCTCTGACTCCTTGCATCCGTTCCCATCCCCCTGCCATACTAGTTTAAACCCTCCCCAACCGTTCTAGCAAACAGAAACATGGTCCATTTCCCTCGCCCTAACCGCCTAATCTTTACTGTGGATTTCCAAACTCTCAACACCTCCATTCCTCAACAGGAGGCTCTGATAACTCTCAGATTCATCCCCGATCGGAGGTCGGGACAATCGGCAACAACCACCACATTCCTCCGCCATTCTGTCAGTCAATCATTTCTCGGTTAACTTGTGTCGCTTCTTGCAAAAAAAAAACTGTGGCCGTGGGTACCCTCCTGGCTGTGTCTGTCGTTTTGTGGGTTTTGTGAACATTCGTTATTCCAGTTCTACTCCGGTCCCCTCCCGCAACTCAATTCCTGTTATAGATGGCACTTCACCTTTCTGTCTGGACCTGGAAATATGAATCAATTTTGCTTCCAATTTCCATCCCTCTCCCACGTTTACAGAGTCTATCTCCTACACTTTCCTTCCTGGCGGCACTGTGGAATAGTGGTTGGCACTATGGCTTGAAAGCGCCAGAGTCCCAGGTTCAATTCCCGCTGGGCCACTGTCTGTGCGGAGTCTGCACATTCTCCCCGAGTCTGCGTGGATATCATCCGCGTGCTCTGGTTTCTTCCCAAAGTGTGGAACGTGCAGGATAGGTGGATTGGCTAAGTTGTCCTTAGGTTAGATTGGGTTGCTGGGTTATGGGGATAGGGTGGAGCTGGTTGGCTTGAGTAGAGTGCTCCTTCCAAGAACCGTTGCAGTCTCGATGGGCAAAATTGCCTCATTCTGCGCTGTAAATTCTATGTTTCTTTGATCCTATGTTAATTCTAGAGTGGAAATGTTCCTGAGAAAAGTCGGTCGGGGATTCTTTCCAAAATGAGAGATCAATTCCTGGGAATAATGTGATATGGGGATATTAGGAATCTAACAATGAAGTATTCCAGGGAGAGGGTGACTGAGTCTGGGAAGTTTGTGTCTCAGAATGTTCTGGAGACTGGAGACTGGACAAGCACTAGTCGTCCCATGATTTTTGATTGGGAACGTCGGCGATTGTTTTTTTTTTCCATTGATCATGGAGGTTTTTATTAATCCAGGCGGTGTGCAACTCCATCAGGAATCCAGTACAGTGCACGTCCAATCCGGGGGGGGGGGGGAGAGGTATCCCGATAACTGGGAGTAAGGAAGGATCTCAATCTCTGGTATGTTTGTATCTGTTTTGGGAAACCTGGCCGGCCTGAGTGAATCATGTAAATCCTGTACATGAGAAATATAACCTCGTAAAGGTATCTGAATTAGAACCATTTTCCTACGACTGCCATCAAACTGACGAGGCAGCAATTCACATTTTTCCCTTCCAATGTCTTAAGCACCTGGGTTACATTTGCTGCTTCCTTCTCTGCAATGTTATTCTCTGAACCCACTCTTCTCCCAACACCACCAACCACCCACTGCCCATTTTGTTGATGCTGAAAGTTGTCCGGTTCAGACACGGAGAAAGCTTAATCAGTAATTTACAGGCTATTCTCGTTTCTCTCTCTGACAGTTAGTTTTTTGGAAATTGTGATTCTGTTTCGGGGAAAGTGCGGCCTCTCTACCTGCACCACTCGCTATCTTCTGGCCATGGTAATGGCGGATCTGCTGTTTATTATCGTTAACCCCATACTGAACTGGATCAGTTATTATTATTTCCCATGGAATGTCCTGTCCCTCACAGCTGTATGTAGAGTTAACGTTGTCTTGATCTTTGCAGCCGCGGACTGTTCTGTCTGGTTCACGCTCGCCTTCTCCTTTGATCGATTTGTTGCCATTCGCTGCCAGAAACTGAAAACAAAATATTGCACCGGCAAAACTGCGGCTGTGGTTCTGTCAACAAGCGGCCTTCTGCTCTGTGTAAAAAACATCCCCTGGTACTTTATGTGTGGGCCTATGGAGATAATCGACAATGTCCAATGGGGCTGCGAGGTGACGCCCGGATGGGTTGGATATAACTGGTTTTTGCAGGTTTTAAACCCATTGATCCCGTTTTTCTCAATCCTGTTGATCAACGCTCTGACAGTCAGACACATTTTACTCACCAGTCGAGTCCGGAAGGCACTGAGGGCCCAGAGTCAGAGAGACAATCGCACAGACCCAGAGATGGAGAGCAGAAGGAAGTCAATGATTGTACTCTTCATCATCTCCGGAACTTTCATTCTCCTCTGGACCGTGTGCGTTATTAAATTCTTCTACTTGGATGTGAGAGGAATATTTGGCCTCACCATTTCCCAATTTACTTTAGGCGAAGTGGGGTGGATGCTGCGAGATTTAAATTGCTGCACAAACACATGTATTTATGTGGTGACTCAGTCCAGGTTCAGGAAGCAGATCAAGATCGCGGTGAAATATCCGGTTACATCAATTATTAAAATAATGAGTAAATAAAAATGATGACAGTCTCTCAGCCAATCAGCAGCTCCAGCCGCTGACTGACAGCCTCTCAGCTAATCAGCAGCTCCAGCCGCTGACTGAAAGCCTCTCAGCCAATCAACAACCCCAGCCGCTCACTGACAGCCTCTCAGCCAATCAGCAGTCCAGTCAGTGACCGGCAGCCTCAGCTAATCGGCAGCTCCAGCCGCTGACTGATAGCCTCCCAGACAATCGACAGTTCCAGCAGTTGATTGACATAGGCAGCGCCCTGGCCTGATTGGCTGTGTGGGGGGGAGCACTGGCTGTGCTGTCTGCGGGGGGATTGTCAGTGCTGGCTGTGGGGGGCGCACTGGCAGTGCTAGCTGGGGAGAGGGGCATTGTCAGTGCTGTCTGTGGGGGGCAGTGCTGGCTGTGGGGGCACTGGCAGTGCTCTCTGTTTTGGGGGGCATTGGCAGTGCTGGCTGTGGGTGAAACATTGGCAGTGCTGACTGTGGGGGGGACACTGGCAGTGCTGGCTGTGGGTGAAGCATTGGCAGTGCTGGCTTTGGGAGGGGGTTGGAGGACTGGCAGTGATGGTTGTGGGGGTGCACTGGAAGTCTATCTCCCATAGCTGGCATAGGGGCGGGAGGACTGGCAGTGCTGGCTGTGGTGGTGGAGGACAGGCAATGATGGCTGTGTGGGGAGCACTGGCAGTACTGTCTGTGCAGGCTGTGGGTGAAACACTGGCAGTGCTGGCCGTGGGGGACGCACACGCAGTGCTGCATGTGCGGGGCACAGGCAGTGCTGGCTGTGGGGGGAGCACTGACAGTGCTGTCTGTGACGGTCATTGGCAGTGCTGGCTGTAGGAAGGGGGGGTTTGAGAACTGGCAGTGATGGATGTGGGGAGAGCACTGGCAGTGCTAGCTATGGGAGGAACACTGGATGTGCTGGCTGTGGAATGGGGCGGGACGACTGGCCATGCTGGCTGTTGGGGGAACTGGCAGTACCGGCTGTGGGGGGGGGGAAGACTCGCTATTATGGCTATGGAGGGACGCACATCCAGTGCTGCATGTGGGGGCAGTGGCACTGCTGGCTGTGTGGCGAGCAATGACGTGCTGGTTGTGGGATGGGGGGGGGGAGCAGTGGTAGTGCTGGTTGTGGGAGGGGGATTGGAGGACTGGCAGTTCTGGATGTTGGGGGAGCAATGGCCTGCTGGCTGTGGGGGAGCACTGGCAGTGCTGGCTGTGGGGAGCACTGGCAGTGCTGGCTGTGGGGGCTCAGTGCTAGCTTTGGAAGGGACACTGGCAGTGCTGGCTGTGGGAGGGGCGGGAGGACTGGCAGTGTTGAGTGTGAAACTGTGGTGGGGGCACTGGCAGTGCTGGCTGTGGGGATGGAGCGCTGGCAGTGCTGACTGTGGGGGCACTGGAAGAGCTGGCTCAGGGGGGTTGGAGCACTGGCACTGGGGTGGGAACAGTGGCAGTTTTGGCTTTGGGGGGAGCACTAGCAGGACTGGCTTGGGGGAGAGTACTGTCAGTGCTGTCTGTGGGAGGGAACCTGGCATTGCTTGCTGTGGGGGGAGGGAGCACTGGCAGTGCTGGCTGCAGGGGTAAGTAATGCCAATGCTTGATGTAGGACGCTGCACAGACAAGACTGTCCGTGTGTGGAAGCAGTGGCAGTGCTATTCTGGGGAAAACTAGCAGTTGAGGAGCACTCACAGTGCTCACTGTTGGAGCGCACTGGCCGTGCTGGCTGTGGGTGCTCTGGTTCCAGTGGCATTGCTGGCTGTGGAAGGAGCACTGGCAGTGCAAGGTGTTGGGAGTGCACTGGCTCTGCTGGCTGTAGGCGGTGAACTGGAAGTGCTGGTTGTTAGAGGGAGAAATGGCAATGCTGACTGTTGTGGGCGGAGCGCAGACAGTGCTGGCTGTGGGGGTGGAGCACCGGCAGTGCTCGCCGAGGGGGAGCACTGGCAGTGCTCGCTGTGCTGGGGAGGGTTGGAGCACTGGCAGTGCCGGCTGTGGGTGGAGCACTGGTAATGCTGGGTGTGGGGTGCGGGAGCATTGGGAGTTCTGCCTGTGGGAGGAGCACTGAGGCTGGGCTGTAGCACTGGGAGAGATGGCTGTGGTTGGAGCTTTGGCAGAACTGGCTGTGTGCGGCAGCACTGGCAGAGATGGCTGTGGGGGGAGCATTGACAGTGCTGGCTGTGTCGGGTAGCATTGATAGTGCTGGCTGTGGGGGAAGCACTGGTTCGGCTGGCTGGGGGCGTTAGAACAGGCAGTGCCCGGCTGTGCGGTAAGCACTTTCAGTGCTGGCTGTGGTGGGAGCACTGTAAGGGCTGGCTGTGGGCGAGTACTTGCAGTGCTGGCTGTTTGGGGGGGGGGCACTGGTAGTGAAGGCTGTCTCAGGAGCTCTGGCAGTGATGGCTGTGGGGGAGCATTGGCAGTGCTGGCTGTGGCGGCAGTGCTTGCTGTGAGGGGGCACTGGCAGTGTTGGCTGTGGCGTGTGGGCGGAGAACTGGGAGTGCTGGCCGTGGGGGTCAGTGGCAGTGCTGGCAGCGTTGTCTATGGTGGGGAGCACTGGCAGTGCTGAGCACTGGCAGTGCTGAGCACTGGCAGTGCTGGCTGTGGGGTTACCCTGGCAGTGCTGAATGTGGGGGGCACTGGCAGTGCTGGCTGTGGGGTTGCCCTGGCAGTGCAGGCTGTGTGGGGGGGGACACTGGCAGCTATGGCTGTGAGGGGAGCACTGGCAGTGCTTGCTGTTGGGAGCATTGGCTGTGCTGGTTGTCGGGGAGCACTGACAGTGCTGCCTGTGGGGGAGCACTGGCAGTGCTGGCTGTGAGGTTGTCCAGGCAGTGCTGGCTGCGGGTGCACTGGCAGTGCAGGCTGTGGGGGGAGCCTTGGCGGTGTGAAGCTGGCGATCCAGGACACATGTGCATACACTAGCCAGGGAACGATGCGACACAGTTGAATAATAATTTTAATGTATATTAGTTGGCCGGAGAATTGGAGATGTAGTTACAGAATAAGGGACATGTGGATAGGTTGGCTGGGGAACGACGAGACACAGTTACAGAATAAGGGCCATGAGTGGAATCTGGAGAAGAGCAAGGAGACCCGGTTACAGACTAATGATCATGTAGAGAATCCAGCTGGTGAACTAGGAGACATGTTCACAGAATAAGGGTTATTTATTTATGCTCGCTGGAGAACTATAAGACACAGTTACAGAATTATGGTCAATTATATAACCTAGCTAGGGCAGCACGGTGGCCTAGTGGTTAGCACAACCGCCTCACGGCGCTGAGGACCCAGGTTCGATCCCGGCTCTGGGTCACTGTCCGTGTGGAGTTTGCACGTTATCCCCGTGTCTGCGTGGGTTTCGCCCCCACAACCCAAAAATGTGCAGAGTAGGTGGATTGGCCACGCTAAATTGCCCCTTAATTGGAAAAAATAATTGGCTAATCTAAATTTTTTTTTAAATAAAAAATTATATAATCTAGCTGGAGAACAGGCGGCATATTAGACTGATGATCATTTTTATAAGCTATCTGGGGATAGAGGAGAGATAGTTGAAGAATAGGGATCATGGAAATAATCTGAGTGAAGACGCAGCCGAAAAAGGTATAGATTCAGTGTCATGTCTGGAAGCTGGATGGCCAAATTAGTTATTTCACTGTATATGAAAAACGTCCGTATTGATTTACCTGTCCAGTATCTCTGTCCTGCTAGAAAACATTTGCATGATCTTTATCATCCATGAGTAACCTTTGCAAATCCACGCTCGCTCGCTCCTATCAGTTGGAACAGGTAAACCTGATGTCACAACCGGTTTTTCAGGCTGAACTCCACTCATTTTCCTGTATCAGATGTTCCGATAAAAGGCACACATTCAGATTGTTATCTCTGTCACGTCGCTTAAATAACACAACGACGTGTGTAATTATCCAAATCCAAAGATCTTTTAAACATAGTAGTTCAGATATATGCAGTGATGCCATCTACTCATATGAAGACCCTGTAATTGGAATTCTGTACCTCTGGATCTTTCACACTCTAACACCACTCATTTCTGCGCCATTGGCACCCTCATAGTATAAATTCTGTTCCGTCCCTGGTCATGTTTCAGTAAAATCATTCCTCGTATTTCATTCATGTTGTACTCTTCCACCACTCTAAATACAGAAACAAAGGCACCCTTCATCATGCCTGTCTTTTAATTATTTCAAATTACAACTGTGCTTTTGATAGTTAACAAGTGCAAAGCTTTCCCTTGATCACTACTTTTATACAGTTGTATTGACCGAGTGTCCTCTGATGATTTTAATACCACTTGGGTGTATTTTCACGCCCCTTTTCTTGTATTCTACTCTTGCTTTATCCCCATTTAAAGATATTTACCATCTTGCAGCCATGCCTCTGGGATGGCGGTAATGATCTAACCCAAATTTGTGGCTGGGGTACATTCAATCAATTCTTCATACTCTGAATCTATGTACAAAGAATATAAATAATGCCATAAACTGGACCCTGTGCTTCTGCTCTACTGTTTACGCAAACGTTAACTCCTCCTATCTCAGTGACATATCCACGTTTCTGTGTAGACACTAACGCTTGAGTCCAATACTGGAAGATACAGTCTCCACGCGGCAACTTTAGTCTGTAACGAGGGGGATATGATTTATTTCCGAAGATTTTGATTCTTTTGAACTCTCTATCCCAGAACGCTCCGCATACTAATCAGCAGACAATATTATCTTGAACAGGCTGACTCTGTAACTGAGGCTGCTGCGTCAACTTGCAAATATATCTCATACATTTGAATAATTTGCATGTGTTCCTCCTGATCTTCTGACTTCTTTTCCCTATTGGAATTTCATTTCTCGGGTGAACCAGTCTCAGAGTAAGCTTAATGGTGAAGAAATGTTATTTTAAACCCAGTTTGGGAAGGTAATTGAGAGGATTAAATGAAACAACGCTCTGAAATAATTGAAGGTAATTATAATAATCATGGAAAAATACAGAGCCGGAGGTCCATGAGACACAGTAATTGAACCAATGTCAGTGATATGAGATTGCTCCGGAACTGGGAGCCACAGTTACAGAATAAGGGTCATGTGCACAAACTCGCTGTGGAAATTACAGACACAGATTCAGACTGAACCTGATGTCTAGAAGCTCGTTGGGGAGCTGGCGGACCCAGGTACAGTATAAAGGCCATGGTCATAAGTTAGCTGAGGAACTAGGAGACACAGTTACAGAATAAAGGTCATGGCTATAAGTTAGCTGGGGTACTGGCGAACCCACACTCAGGATGGCGATCATGTATATATGTTAGCTTGGGAACTACGAAACACAGATACAAAATAAGCATCATTGAGACAAGCTATCTGGTGAACTGGGGAGGAAGGATACACAGAGACAAAATAACGGTCCTGTATATAAGCTAGCTGAGAAAGTAGGAGACACCGCTCCACAATAACAACGAGCCAGCAACAGAATAAAAATCATATATATCAGCCAGCTGGTTAAATAGGCGACTGATAGAAAATAGGTCATGTTTATAATCTAGCTGGAGGACAATCCGGCAGTGTGGTAGGATAAGCATCATGTATATTAACGAGCTAGGGGGCAGAAGTGAAAATGAACAGAAGAAAAGTATCACTTGTATTAGTAAGCTGGGGAATTGGTGTTAAAGTTACAGAAAGAGTGTCGTTGATTTAAGCTAGCTGGGGAACTAGAAGGACGAGGGGGCGGCAAATTAAAACAGTGGTTAGCACAGCAGCCTCAACGCACCAGAGACCGGGCTCGATTCCGAGTTCGGAAGACTGTTTGCATATTTTGCCCTGCCTCCTGGCTTTCCTCCGGGTGCTCCGCTTTCCTTCCACAGTCCAAAGATGTTTCGGTGGATTGGCTCTGGTAAATACATAGATACATAGAAGATAGAAACAGGAGGATGCCCTTATGCTCTTTGAGCCTACATAGACATTCATCAAGATCATGGCTGATTATCCAACTCAATAGCCGAGTCCTGCTTAGCCTTTGGTCCCATTCTCCCCAGGTGCTATATATGGCCTGCTCTTCAATATATTCAACGTTTTAGCATGAAATGCTTCCTATGGTAATGAATTCCACAAACTCACGACTCGTTGTGTCAAGAAATGTCTCCTTGTCCGTGTCCGAAATGTCCCATGAGTAGAGTAATCTTTACAAATCCACGCTCGCTCTCTCTGATCAGCTGGGACGGTTAAACCTGTTCATACATCCTGGCCTTCAGGGTGAATATCATTAATTTCCCCATCACAAATGTTCTGAAAAGCGGCACAAATTCAGATTATTCTCTCTGTCACCTCGCTTAAATTACAGAGCGACATGTGCAATTGTCCAATCCAAAGGGATGGTTCTCAAAACCAGAGAACATTGAAAAATTCTAGGGCGATATATGCGATGATGCCATCTCCTCATTGGAGACCCTGCAGTTGGAATTCTGGACCTCTGACACTCTAACACAATACATTTATCGGTCATTGACAACCTGATAGTATGACCTTTGTTCAGTCCCTGGTTCTGAATCAATGATATGTTTCATCGTATCTCTGGCATTTTGAACTCTTCCTCTATTGTAAATAACGAAGCAAAGTCATTATTCAGCAAGTCAGTCATTTCCTTACTTTAATTGACACATTAATCAGTTAACACGGAAGGGTTTCTCCTCTGACCTCTCTCCTTTCTACAACTTAATTGTAAAAGTTTCCTGTCATTAGATTATTATTCCTTGCGAGTGTAGATTGATGCTCTATTTCTTTGTATTTTACTCCTGCTTAGTCACCATTTACATCTGTAACCATTTTGCAGCCAGTCGTCTGTTTTGGCGGCCATGATGGAACCCGCAATTTAAATTTCTGGCTGGGGCACATTTCTAT
The DNA here is from genome assembly GCF_902713615.1 of Scyliorhinus canicula. NCBI lineage: Eukaryota > Metazoa > Chordata > Chondrichthyes > Carcharhiniformes > Scyliorhinidae > Scyliorhinus > Scyliorhinus canicula. The sequence continues at coordinate 27,428 of NW_024055719.1, forward strand.
GGATCCTTTTTAATCTCTGTACCTGAAGAAACATTTTAGAAATGCCATAAGTTGGGCACTGTTCCCCTGCTCTAATGCTTTATGGAAATGATAACTATTCCTATTTCAGTGACATATGCACGTTTCCGAACAGGCACTAACCCGGGAGACACCTACTAGAAGAAACCGTCTCAGAATAGGGGGCTGCCTTTAAGTTCCGTAACGAGGCGAATACCATTCATTTCAGAGGATTTGGGATCTTTTGAATTCACTATTCCAGAACGCAGTGGATATTCATCAGCAGAGAATATTATCTCTGTCACTGAGGCTGCTGTGTCAACTTGCAAATACATCACATACATTTGAATAATTTGCATACGTGCTCTTAATCTTCTGAGTTCATTTTCCATCACTCGGGTGAAGGAGGCTCCGAGTACACAGAACGTAGAACATTACAGAGCAGTACAGGCCCTTCGCCGACCTGTGAAACCAACCTAAAGTCGATCTACACCATATATTTATCCAATGGCCATTTAAATGCCTTGATTATGGCGAGTCCACTACTGTTGCAGGCAGGACATTCGACGCCCTTACTAGTCTCTGAATAAAGAACCTACATCTGCCAAATGTCCTCTATCTATCTTCCCTAAATTTTATTCTATGTCAGGTTTGAGTAGGGTGATCATTGCTCGGCACAACATCGAGGGCCGAAGGGCCTGTTCTGTGCTGTCCTGTTCTATGTTCCATGTTCTATCTCGTGCTAGCCATCGCCATCCGAGGAAAACACCCTATCTAATCATGTGATCATCTTGTGTGCCTCAATTAAGTCACCTCATCGCCTTCTTCTCTCTAACGAAAACAGCCTTAAATCACTCAGCATTTCCTCATATGATCTTCCCTCCATACCAGGAAACATCCTGTAAATCTCCACTGCACCCTTTCCAATGCTTCCACATCCTTCCTGTAATGTGGCGATCAGAACTGCACACAATACTCCAAATGCGGCCGCACCTGAGTTTTGTACAGCTGCAACATGGACTCATGGCTCCGAACCTCAATTCCTCTGCCAATCAAATGTGACGCACCGTACGCCTTCTTAACAACTCTCTCAACCTGGGTGGCAACTTTCAGGGATCTATATACATGGACACCGAGATCTCTCTGCTCATCCAAACTACCAATAATCTTAGCATTAGCACAGTACTCTGTATTCATGTTCCTCCTGCCAAAATGAATCACCTCACATTTTCTCTGCATTAAATACAATGTGCCACCTCTCAGCCCTGCTCTGCAGGTTATCTGTGTCCCTCTGTCACCTGCGACATCCTTCCGCACTGCCCACAACTCCACCGATTTTAGTGTCATCTGCAAATTTACTCACGTATCCTTCGACGCCCTCCTCCAGCTCATTTATAAAAATAACAAACAGCAGCGGCCCCAAAACAAATTCTTGTTGTACAGCACTTGTAACTGAACTCCAGGCTGAACATTTGCCATCAACCACCCTCTGTCTTCTCAGAGCGAGCCAATTTATGATCCAAACTGCTAAATCTTCTGCAATAGTCTATGTTGGGAAACATTATCAAACGCTTTATTGAAATCCATATACACCACTTGAACTACTTTACCCTCGTGCATATCTTTTGTCACATTCTCAAAGGACTCAATAACGTTTGTGAGGCACACAATCGTGTTTTCTATCCCTAATCAAATTATCACTTTCCAGATGATTATAAATCATGTCTCTTACAATCATTTCAAAAACATTGCCCAAAATGATTAAGGCTCACTTACCTATATTTACCGGGATTGCCTCCAGGCCCCTTCTTGAACAAGGGGACACCATTTGCTTTCCTCCAGTGTTCTGGCACCATTACTGTAAAAATGACGACATAAATATCAAAGCCGAAAGTTCTAAAATCTCGTCCCTAGCTTCCAAGAAAATCCTAGAACAAATCCCATCCGGCCCAGGGGGCTTATCTATCTTAACACTTTCCAGAATTGCAAACACCTCCTCCTTATGAACCTCAAGCACTTCTAGTCTTGCAGCCTGTATCACAATATTCTCCCCGACAACATTACCTTTTTGCTTTGTGAATACTGAAGAAAAATATACATTTAGCACTTATCCTATCTCCTCGGACTCCACGCACAACTTTCCACTACTGTCATTGAGTGGCCCTACTATTACCCTAGACATATCTATAGAAAGCTTTAGGGTTATCATTGATCCGACCTGCCAAATACTTCTCATGTCCCCTCTGGCTCTTCTTAGCTCTCTCTTTAGGTCCTTCCTGGCTAACTTGTAACTCTCGAGCGCCCTAATGGAACTTTCACATCTCATCTTTACATGAACCTCCTTCTTTCTCTTGACAAGTGATTCAAATACTTTAGTAAACGACAGTTCCCTCGCTCGACCACTTCCTCCTTGCCTGACAGGTACATACTTATCAAGGACACGCAGTAGCTGTTCCTTGAACAAGTTCCACATTTCAACTGTGCCCATCCCCTGCAGTTTCCTTCCTTATACTATGCATCCTAAGTCTTGCCTAATCGCATCATAATTGCCTTTCCCCCAGCTGTTACTCTTGCCCTGGGGTATATCCCTATCCCTTTCCATCGCTAAAGTAAGCTTCATCGAATTGTGGTCACTATCACCAAAGTGCTCACCTACCTCCAAATAAAACACCTGTATTGGTGAATTACCCAGTACCAAATCCAATATGGCATTGCCTCATGTTAGCCTATCTACATACTGTGTCAGGAGACCCTCCTACACACAAGGATAAAAACGGACCCATCTAAATTTCTTTAATCTCCAGTCAATATTTGGAAATTAACGTCCCCCATAACAATTACCCTGTTACTTTGGCTCCTCTCCAGAATCACCTTTGTAATCCTTTTCTCTACATCTCTGGGACTTTTCGGAGGCCTATATACTCCCTACAGCGTGGCCTGTCCTTTCCAGCTTCTAACCTCAGCCCATACTACCTCAGTAGACGAGTCCTCATCAAACGTCCTTTCTGCACCGTTATACTTTCCTTGACTAACAATGCCGCCCGTTCCTATTTTTTTTCCAGCCTCCCTGAGCTTACTGAAATATCTTAACCCCGGATCCTGCAAAAACCATTCCTGTCCCTGCATTTTCCACGTCTCCGAAATGTCTTAAAACATCGAAGTCCCACAGACCGACCAACGCTGCAAGTTCAACCACTTTTTTCTGGATGCTTGTGGCGTTGAAGTAGACACCTTCCTGACTGCCGGTACACTCCTGCAAGCTTGAAACGTTATTCATCACCTCACTACTCACAACCTCCTGGAAACTGGAGCTACAATTCAGGTACCCAACGCCCTGCTGGGTAAGTTTAGTAATGTGAAGAAATATCATGTTTAAACATAATTTTGAAAGTCAATTAAGAGGAAATCATGCAAGTAAATGTCTTCAGAAAGTGAGGATAAATATTACATTCACGGAAAAATACACAGCCGGGGGACCAGAAGACACAGTAGTACAACACATGTCAGTATCACGAGACAGCTAGATACAGGGAACTAAATATAGAAGTGTGCAGACGATAGGAGCAGGAGGAGGCCTTTTGGCTCTTCGAGCCTGCACCGCCATTTATCACCATCATGGATGATCATCCAATTTAATAGCCTAACCCTGCTTTAACAGCATTAACGTTGGTCCCATTCTCCCCAAGTGCAACATCTAGCCCCCTCTTGAATATAGTCAACGTGTTAGCATCAACTGATTCCTGGTAATGAATTACACAGGCTCACGACTCTTTATATGAAGACGGGGAGCCAATGGATGTGGTATATCTGGATTTCCAGAAACCATTTGACAAGGTGCCAGACAAAAGGTTGCTGCATTAGATAAAGATGCATGGCATTAAGGGTAAAGCAGTAGCATAGATATAGGATTGGTTAATTAATAAAAAACAATGAGTGGGGATTAATGGGTGTTTCTCTGGTTGTAAATCAGTAGCTAGTGGTATCCCTCAGGGATCCGTGTTGCGCCCACAATTGTTCACAATTTACATAGATGATTTGGAGTTGGGGACCAAGGGCAATGTGTCCAAGTTTGCAGATTACACTAAGATGAGTGGTAAAGCAAAAAGTGCAGAGTATACTGGAAGACTGCAGAGGGATTTGGATAGGATATGTGAATGGGCTAGGGTCTGGCAGATGGAATACAATGTTGACAAATGTGAGGTTATCCATTTCGGCAGGAATAACAGAAAACGGGATTATTATTTAAACGATAAAATATTAAAGCATGCCACTATGCAGAGACACCTGGGTGAGCTACTGCATGAGTCACAGAAATTTAGTTTACAGGTGCAACAGGTGATTAAGAAGGCAAATTGAATTTTGTCCTTCATTGCTGGAGGGATGGAGTTTAAGAATATGGAGGTTATGTTGCAATTGTATAAGGTGTTAGTGATGCCACACCTGGAGTAATGTGTTCAATTTTAGTCTCTTTACTTGAGAAAGGACGTACTGGCACTGACGGGTGTGCAGAGGAGGTTCACTAGGTTAATCCCAGAGCTGAAGGGTTGGATTATGAGGAGAGATTGTGTAGACTGTGACTGTACTCGTGGGAATTTAGGAGGATGAGGAGGTATCGTACATAGACATAGAATTTACAGTGCAGAAGGAGGCCATTCGGCCCATCGACTCTGCACCGGCTCTTGGAACGAGCACCCTACCCAAGGTCAACACCTCCACCCTATCCCCATAACTCAGTAACCCCACCCAACACTAAGGGCAATTTTGGACACTAAGGGCAATTTATTATGGCCAATCCACCTAACCTGCACATCTTTGGACTGCAGGAGGAAACCGGAGCACCCGGAGGAAACCCATGCACACACAGAGAGGCTGTGCAGACTTTTTACAGACAGTGATATAAGCCGGAACCGAACCCGGGACCTTGGAGCTGTGAAGCGATTGTGCTATCCACAATGCTACCGTGCTGCCCCTGAAACATTTTATTGAAACATTTAAAATTATGAACGGAATAGAGAGGATAGTTGCGGGCAGCTTGTTTCCACTGGCGGGTGAAAGCAGAACTAGGGGACATATCCTCAAAATAAGGGTAAGTAGATTTAGGACTGAGTTTAGGAGGAACTTCTTTCACCCAAAAGGTTGTGAATCTATGGTATTCGCTTGCCCAGTGAAGCAGTTGAGTCTCCTTCATTAAATATTTTTAAGGTAAAGATAGATATTGTTTTGAAGAATAAAGGGTTAAAGGTTATGGTGTTCGGGCCGAAAAGTGGAACCGAGTCCACAAAAGATCAGCCATGATCTCATTGAATTGTGGAGCAGGCTCGAGGGGCCAGATGGCCTACTCCTACTCCTAGTTCTTATGGTCTTATATGTCTCCTTATCTCTGTCCGAAATAATTTACCCTGAATCACTCATGAGTAAACTTGACAAAGCCACGCTCGCACCCTGTGATCAGCTGGGACGGGCAATCCTGTTCACACTCCTCTCCTTCCAGGTGAACTACATTCATCACCCCGTCACAAATCTTTCGAAACGCGGCACAAATTCAGCTTATTCCCTCTGTAACGTCGCTTAAATTACAGAGCGACATGTGTAATTGGCAAATCCAAAGGGATATTTCTCAAATCCAGATTACATTGAACGTTTATAGGTCCGATATATTCATAGAATTTACAGTGCAGAAGGAGGCCATTCGGCCCATCAAGTCTGCACCGGCTCCTGGAAAGAGCACCCTACGCAAGGTTAACACCTCCACCCTATCCCCATAACCCAGTAACTCCACTCAACACTAAGGGCAATTTTGGACATTAAGGACAATTTATCATGGCCAATCCACCTAACCTGCAGATCTTTGGACTGTGGGAGGAAACCGGAGCACGCGGAGGAAATCCACGCACACACGTGGAGGATGTGCAGACTCCGCACAGACAGTGACCCAATCCTGAATTGAACCTGGGACCCTGGAGCTGTGAAGCGATTGTTCTATCCACAATGCTACCGTGCTACCGTAATAATGCTATCTACTCATATGAAGACACTGTAGTTTGAAACCTTTCGGACTCTCACACTCTATTACCATTCATTTATCGGCAATTGACACCCTGAAAGCATGAGTTTTGTTCAGTCACTGGTCCTGAATCAATTATATCTTTCCTCGTATCTGGCATTTTGAACTCTTCCTCTGTTGGAAATAATGAAGCAAAGTCATTCTTCAAGTCTGACGTTTTCTTATTTTAATTGACACATTTATCAGTTAACAAGGAAGGGTTTCTCCTCTGACCTCTCTCCTTTGTACAACTTAATTGTAAAAGTTTCCTGTCGTGAGATTAATATTCCTTGCGAGTGTAATTTCATGCTGCATTTCTTTGTATTTTACTCCTGTTTTGTCATCATTTACAGCTGTAACCAGTTTACAGCCAGGCATATGTTATGGCAGCCATGATGTAACCCACAAGCTAAAATTCTGGCAGGGGAGTCATTCATCGATCCTTCATACTTTCTATGTCTATATAAAGCATGTTAATAATGCCACAAAACGGGCACTGTCCTTCTGTTGTAATGCTTTATGGAAATTTTAAATATTCCTATTTCAGTGACATATCCACATTTCGTTCCATGCACTTCCCGGGAGACACCAACTTGAATAAACTTTCTCAGAACAAGGGGCGGCCTTGAAGTTCTGTAACGAGGGGAATACCACTTACTTCCGAGGATTTGGGATCTTTTGAATTCAGTATCCCATAATGCAGTGGATATTCATCTGCAGAGAATATTATTTTTATTAGTTAGTCTATGTAACTGAGGCTGTTGTGTCAACTTGCAAATATATCTCACACATTTGAATAATTTGCATGTGTTGCTCCTGATCTTCTGAGTTCATTTTCCGGAAGGTCTTCCAACTCTCGGGTGAATGAGGCTCCGAGTATGTTTAAATAACGTGAAAATATCATTTTAAACCTAATTTTGAAAGGGAATTGAGGAAAATCTGAAAGTAAAGGTCTTCAAAAAGTAAAGATAAATATAGCAATTATGGAAAAATACGGAGCAGGAGGACTGAGAGACACAGTAATACAACACATGTCAGTGACATAAGATAGCTTGGTAACTAGATACATAGGTGTATAGACGATAGGAGCAGGAGGAGGCATTTTGGCCCTTGGAGCCTGCTCCGCCATTTATCACGATCGTGGCTGATCATCCAATTTAACAGTCCAATCCTGCTTTATCCCAATAAACTTTGGTCCCATTCTCCCCAACTGCTGTATATAGTCCCCTCATGAATATATTCAACGTTTTAGCATCAAATGCTTCATATGGTAATGAATCTCACAGGCTCACCACACTTTGGGTGAATAAAGGTCTCCTCATCTCTGTCCGAAATGGTTTCCCTTAAATCCTCTGATTGTGACCCCGTGTTCTGGACACACCTACCATCGGGAACATTATGCTCTGTTTACTCTGCTGAGTCCTGTGATAATTCTATAAGTCTCGATGAGATTCACCCTTCATTATAATGAACTCCAGCGAGAAGGACCCCAACCTAGTTAATCTCTCCTCATATGACAGTAGCGCCCCTGGCATCAGTCTGGTAAGCAGTTTGCACTCTTTCGAGAGCAAGAAGTCAGAAAAGGAGCCCACACTGCACACATTATTCTAGGTGGGACCTCACCAAGGCCCTGTATATTGAAACAACACATTCCTCCTTCTGTGCTCGAAACCTATCGCAATGAAGGCCAGCATATTATTCTTCCTCTTTACCGCTCTCTGCACCTACACGTTTGCTTCAGCGAATGGTGTACAAAGTCGCCCTGGTGTAGCTGTAGACTCCCCTCTCCCAACTCACAACCGTTCAGGTACTAATCATTATTCCCGTTTTTGCTTCCAAAGTGAATAATCTCTCACTTTTCAAAATTATACTGCAAGTGCCATCGATTTTCCCACTCGCCCAACCTGTCCAGATCATGCTGTATGATCTCTGCATCCTCCTCACAGCCTGCCAATTTGAAAACGAGCCACTAATTCCGACACTTTGTTTCCACTCTGCCAATCTGTATTCCATCCCCCTCAATATGCTTCCACTATTACATGCGTTGCAATCTTGCACAATAATCGGGACATTGTCAAACGACTTCTGAAATTCCAAATGTATCACATCGACTTGCTTCCCTTGTCAATTGTTCTAGTTATATCTTCAAAGAATTCCGACAGATTTGAAAAGCCGTGAGCCCAGAGTGATAACGGAGGGGGGCTATGGGAATTGTGGATGCATCGGGACAGGATAAGTGCAATGTATATAATATAGCTAGAGAACCAAGAGATAAAGTAAAATGATAATGGTTATGTTAGTAGAGGTATGGTACCTATGTAGAGAGAGCCAGGTGGTAGGTTTGAAGGAGACTCAACCCTTGTCTCTGTCCAACAAATTCGGTATTCCTGCGTCCTGTTTGGACAGGGACGTTGGCTGGAGAGAGAATGAGAAAACTGACCACAGCACTGTGTTACTGGAGACATTTGAAGTGGGCGAAGTGAAGGGGATGGTTTAGCAGAGTGGGATAAATAGCTGGCTTGTAACGCAGAACAAAGCCAGCAGCGCAGGTGCAATTCCCATACAAGCTTCCCCGAACTGGCGCTGGAATTTGGCGACGAGGGAACTTTCACAGTAACTTCATCGAAGCATACTTGTGACAATAAGAGATTATTCTGGGCAGCAGGTTAGCATTGTGGTTAGCACAATTGCTTCACAGCTCCAGGGTCCCAGCTTCGAGTCCAGGCTTGGTTCACTGTCTGCGGTTTTACACATCCTCCCCGTGTGTGCGTGGGTTTCCTCTGGGTGCTCCGGTTTCCTCCCACAGTCCAGAGATGCGCAGTTTAGGCGGCTTGGTCATGTTAAATTGCCCTCAGTGTCCAAAATTCCCTTCAGTGTTGGGTCGGGCCACTGGGTTATAGGGATAGGGTGGAGGTGTGGGATTGGGTAGGGTGCTCTTTCAAAGAGTCGGTGCAGACTCGATGGATTGAATGGCCTCCTTCTGCAATGTAAATTCTATGATCTGTAAAATATTGTCGTAATTGGAGTTAACATTGGAGAATTGACACTGTTCAGGCTGACCGGGATCGAGAATCTCGAAGGTTTTGTTGTCAGTTCTTGTGTCCGGGTTTCCTCATCTTTGCTGAAAAGAAACAAAGAATAAAGAAATGTGTAGCACATGAACAGGCCCTTCACCGACTATGCTTGATATCTAACCTCACATTTTCCACACGTCCGGGGTCTGAATCCATCAATTCTAATCATATTCATGTAATTGTCAAGATTCCCCGTAAAGGTTATTTTTACATTTGCTTCCACGCATAAACTAGCATCTGTGTAAAAATGACCCTCGCAAATCAACTCTAAACTTTGCCCATCGCCCCTTAAACCTCTGTCCCCATGTAATTAATTCTTCTTCACTCGCATAAAGGTCTGACAATCCAATCTACTCATGCCCCTCATAGTTTTGTAGACATCTGAAATGAAATGAAAATCGCTTATTGTCACGAATAGGCTTCAATGAAGTTACTGTGAAAAGCCCCTAGTCGCCACATTCCGACGCCTGTCCGGGGAGGCTGGTACGGGAATCGAACCGTGCTGCTGGCCTGCTTGGTCTGCTTTCTAAGCCAGCGATTTAGCCTTGTGAGCTAAACCAGCCCCTATCTATCAGCCCCACATCTATCAGCTTGCCCCACAACCCGCGTCATTCTGCTGAGAACAGACCGAGTTTATTCACCTCTCCTCATCGCTAATGCCCTCCAGACCAGGCAGCATCATGGTAAACCTCTACTGAAACCCTTCAAAACATCCATACCCTTCTGGTCGTGTGGCGAAAAGAATTGAACACTATTATGTTCCAATTGCGGCCGAACTAAGGTTCTACAATTTTTTTACTCAATGTCCCGACCGATGAAGGCAAGCATGCCGTATGCCTTCTTGATTACCTTCTCCACCTGTGTTGCCACTTTATGTGGCCGGTGTACCTGTACACGCAAATCTCTCCGCCTTTCAATACTCTTAAGGGTTCTGCCATTTACAGATTATTTAACACTTGTATTTGACCTTTCACAGTTTATTAGCACGCACGTGTCCATATTGAAGTCCATCTTCCACCGCTCTGCACAAGTCTCCAACCGAGCTATATCTGTTGTATCCTCTGACAGTCCTCATCGCTATCTGCAATTCCAGCAACCGTTGTGCAACCCGCCAACATACTAATCAGACCAGTTATATTTTCCTCGAAATCATTTCTATATATCACAGCAACAAAGGCCCCAGTACTGATCCCTTAAAAACTACAATAGTCACATTGTCTATTGAGAATATCACCCTTCCACTGCTCGACTCTGTATTCTGTGACCAAGCCAGTTCTATATCCATCTTGCCAGTTCACTTCTGATCCCATGTGTCTTCACCTTCTGCCATGAGGGACTTGCTCAAAGGCCGCAAAGAAGTCCATGTAGACAGCATCCAATGCCCTACATTCATCAACCGTCTTCGTCACTTCCTCTAAAAACTCGATTAATTTCGTGACACACGACGTCTCCTTTACGAAATCATGTTGCCTCTCGCTAATGCGCCCATGTTCTTCCAATGTGAGTAAATGCTGTCTCGAAGAATCCTCCAATAATTTCCCTCTGAATTACGTAAGGCTCACCGGCCTGTAATTACCTGTATTATCCTTGCACTCTTCCTGAACGAAAGGAACAATATTAGCTACTCCAGTCATCTACAATCTCACCTGCAGCCAGTAAGGAAAATCATGTCAAGACGCCAGCAATTTCCTCTCTTGCTTCACTCGGTATTTTGCGGTATATTCCATATGTCCCTGTGACCCATCTACAGTAATATTTTTTCAAGACGCCCTACATCTCCTCCTTTTCGATCTCAATATGACCCAAACTAGCTACACACCATAACCCAGAGTTCTCCACGATGTCCTTCACTTTGATAATACTGATGCAAAGTATTGAATCATTACCATTGCCATTTCCTCTCCTTTCATGCATATATTTCTTCCACTGTTCTACAGTGCATCAACCCTTTCTTCTTGTACCCTCATGCTCTTTATATATGTGTTAAAAAACAATAGGATTTTACATGATCCTTTCTTAACCCCGAACAACCTTCCTGAGTCCTTGCTTATGTTCCAGCCAATTTGACCTCACTACCTTACAAACGCTTCCTTTTTTTTTTGGACTAGGTTTCCATATTTCTCGTTATTCAAATTTCTCGAAACTTGCCATACTTATCCCACTTCCTCACACGGACATGCCGGTCCTCAATTCCGTGTCTGCGTGGGTTTCCTCCGGGTGCTCCGATTTCCTCAATTCGTCCAATGAAGTTCAGGTAAGGGGGTTTGGACAGGCTAAATTGCCCTTCGTGTCCAAACAGTTTAGGTGTGTTACTGGCTTTCGGGGATAGGGTGGAAGTGTTGGCTTGGGTAGGGTGCTCTTTTCAAATTAGTGTTAGGGATAGGTGAAAACGCGATGGGGCCGAATGCCCCCCTTCTGCACTGTGATTTCAATTATTCTTTTACCGACAAAATGGCCCGGCTCTCTATACAATACCAGCTACATACCAGCTTCATTCGTTGGACTATCTACATATTGTTTGAAAAAAAATCCCTCTTGGATGCTACATACAAGCTCTGTCCCATCCAAACTGCCAGCACTAAGTAAGTCCCAGTCAAAATCACCCACCATAACAGTCCTGTTGTTTTTACACCGTTCCAAAATGTTCTTACTTGTCTGCTCCTCTATCTCCAGCTGGCTCATGGGAGGCATGTCATAAACACGCAACATTTTGACTTTAACCTTCCCATTCTGAGGTCTACTCATATTGTCTCGCTACATGAATCCTGTGAGGTGTCCCCCAGCAGTACAGCTGTGAACTTGGACTTATTCAGATTTCCAGAAGGCCTTTGACAATGTGCTGTCGAGGAAGGCTGTTAAATTAGTTAAGTGGCCATGGTGTAAAGGATAGGACAGTGGCATGAATAGACGATTTTCTTACTGACAAACGGCAGAGAGTGGGGATAAACGGGGTATTTTTCATAATGGCAGCCGGTGACGTCGGTGGGCCCAGGGACCGAATTGGGAGCCCAAATTCTCACAATTCCGGCAAACGATCTGGAAGAATGAACTGAAGGCACCTTTGCTACGTTTGGAGATTATTCAAATATATGTAGATGGCAGAACAAAGAACAAAGAAAATTACAGCACAGGAAGAGCAGGCCCTTCGGCCCTCCCAGCCTGCGCCGATCCAGATCCTTAATCTAAACCTGTTGCCTATTTTCCAAGGATCGACTTCTCTCTGTTCCCCGCCCGTTCATATATATGTCTGGATGCATCTTAAATGATGCTATCGTGCCCGCCTCTACCATCTCCGCTGGCAAAGCATTCGAGGCACTCACTTCCTTCTGCGTAAAAAAAACTTTCCACGCACATCTCCCTTAAACTTTCCCCCTCTAACCTTGAAATCGTGACCCCTTGTAATTGAAACAGGTATAATTGAGACACAAGGGGGCTGCAGAAGGACTTAGATAGGCTAAGAGAGTGGGGAATGAAGAGGCAGGTTGAATACGGTGTCGAAGATTATAAGGTAGGACTTTGGGAGGTAGAATCGAGGTTCAGACTAGATTCTAAATGGGAAAAAGCTTCGAAAACTGGATGCACAAGGAAGAACTTTGGGTCTGTCGTTGTAGTTTAGGAGGATGAGGGAGATCTTATTGAAACTTGCAGTACACTTCGAGTCCTGGATGGAGTGGGGATGGAGAATATTTTTCCACGAGACGGAAAATTTGGAACCAGAGGATACACTTTCAGACAGAATGGACGATGTTTTAAAACAGATGAAGAGTAGTTTCTGCAGCCAGAGGGTGGTGAATCTCTGGAACTCTTTGACGCAGAAGGCAGTGGAGGCCAAATCACTGAGTGTCTGTAAGACTGAGACAGAGGAGTGTGCACATTCTGCCACCGTTTGCGTCGGTTTCGCCCCTACAACCCAAACGAGGTGCAGAGTAGGTGGATTGGTCACCCAAAGTTGCCCCTCAAATTGGAAAGAATGAAATAGGTACTTTAAATTAATAAAGAAAAAGACTGAGCGAGATACGTTCTTGGTTAAAAAAGGGAGCAGGGGTTCTGAGAAGGAAGAAGAATGCAAATGAAAAAGTATCCGCCAGGATTAAAAGACGGAAAAGACACGATGGGTCGAATTGACTATTTTTATTCTTCGTGGAAGATTGGGTATCATTCAGCACAATTGGATCGGATGCTGGTTCAAGAGGCGAAGCGAGGCTTGATGTGCGTCTTCTATCTGGGCGTTCAATGCAGTATTGAGACAGAACAAATTATGTCTGTGATTTCACTGCAGCGTTGAACAGAGAGCAGCTTCTGTCTGACCTTTCACTGCAGCATTGAGACAGAGAGCAACTTCTGTCTGACCTTTCACTGCAGCATTGCGACAGAACTGCTTGCGTCTGAGGTTTGACTGAAACACGAGACAGAGAAGCTTCTGTCTGAGCTTTAACCGCAGCACCGAGACAGCACAGCTTCTGTCTGAGCTTTCACTGCAGGACTGAGACAAAGAGCAGCTTCTGTTTGAGCATCCACTGCAACAGTGAGAAAGAGAGCAAATTCTGTCTGAGCTTTCACTGCAGCACTGAGACAGAGAGCAGCTTTTGTCTGAGCTTCCACAGCAGCACAGAGACAGAACAGCTTCTGTCTGAGCTTTCGCTGCAGCATTGAAACAGGGAACAGCTTATGTCTGAGCTTTCACTGCATCACTGAGGCAGAGAGCAGCTTCTGTCTGAGCTTTCACAGCAGCACTGAGGCAGAGAGCAGCTTCTGTCTGAGCTTTCACTGCATCACTGAGACAGTGAGCAGCTTCTGTCTGAGCTTTCACTGCAGCACTGAGACAGGGAGCAGCATCTGCCTGAGCTTTCACTGCAGCACTGAGACAGAGAACATCTTCTGTCTGAGCTTTCACTGCATGATAGAGACAGTGAGCCGCTTCTGTCTGAGCTTTCACTGCAGCATTGAGACAGAGAGCAGCTTCTGTCTGAGCTTTCATAGCAGCACTGAAACAGGGAGCAGCTTCTGTCTGAGCTTTCACTGCAGCACTGGGACAGAGAGCAGCATCTGCCTGAGTTTTCACTGCAGCACTGAGATAAAGAGCAGCTTCCGTCTGTGCTTTCCCTGCAGCACTGAGACAGAAAGCAGATTCTGTCTGAGATTTCACTGCTTCAATGAGACAAAGAGCAGCGTCTATCTGAGTTTTCACGGCAGCACTGAGAGAGAGCGCAGCGTCTGTCTTGAGCTTTCACTGCATCGAGACAGAGAGCAGCTTCTGTCTGAGCTTACACTGCAGCATTGAGACAGTGAACAGCTTCTGTCTGAGCTTTCACTGCAGCACTGAGACAGGGAGCAGCTTCTGTCTGAGCTTTCACTGCAGCACTGAGACAGAGAACATCTTCTGTCTGAGCTTTCACTGCATGATAGAGACAGTGAGCAGCTTCTGTCTGAGCTTTCACTGCAGCATTGAGACAGAGGGCAGCTTCTGTCTGAGCTTTCACTGCAGCATTGAGACAGAGAGCAGCTTCTGTCTGAGCTTTCATAGCAGCACTGAAAAGGGAGCAGCTTCTGTCTGAGCTTTCACTGCAGCACTGGGACAGAGAGCAGCATCTGCCTGAGTTTTCACTGCAGCACTGAGATAAAGAGCAGCTTCCGTCTGTGCTTTCCCTGCAGCACTGAGACAGAAAGCAGATTCTGTCTGAGATTTCACTGCTTCAATGAGACAAAGAGCAGCGTCTATCTGAGCTTTCACGGCAGCACTGAGAGAGAGCGCAGCGTCTGTCTTGAGCTTTCACTGCATCGAGACAGAGAGCTGCTTCTGTCTGAGCTTTCACTGCAGCCTTGAGACAGAGAGCAGGTTCTGTCTGAGCATTCGCTGCAGCACTGAGACAGAGATCAACTTCTGTCTGAGTTTTCACTGCAGCATTCAGACAGAGCATCTTCTGTCTGAGTTTTCACTGCAGCATTGAGAGATAGCAGCTTCTGTCTGAGCCTTCACTGCAACACTGAGACAGAAAGCAGCTTCTTCTGAGCTTTCACTGCAGCATTGTGACAGAGAGCAGTTTCTGTCTGAGCTTTCACTGCAGCATTGGGACAGAGAGCAGCTTCGGTCTGAGATTCTGCTGCGGCATTGAGGCAGAGAGCAGTGTCTGGCTGAGCATTCACTGCAACATTGAGACGGAACAGCTTCTTACTCAGCTTACACTGCATCATTGAGACAGAGAGCAGCTTCTGCCTGAGCTTTCGCTGCAGCATTGAGACAGAGAGCTGCTTCTGTCTGTGCTTTCACTGCAGCATTGAAGCAGGTAGCGGCTGCTGCCTGACCTTTCACTGCAGCATTGAGACAGAACAGCTTCTGTCTGTGCTTTCACTGCAGCATTGAGACAGAGAGCAGCTTCTGCCTGAGCTTTCACTGTAGCATTGAGACAGGACTGCTTCTGCCTGACCTTTCACTGCAGCATTGAGACAGAACAGCTTCTGTCTGAGCTTTCGCTGCAGCATTGAGACAGAGAGCAGCTTCCGCCTGAGCTTTCACTGCAGCATTGAGACAGGGAGCAGCTTCTACCTGAGCTTTCACTGTAGCATTGAGACAGAACAGTTTGTGCCTGAGATTTCATTGCAGCATTGAGACCGAACAGCTTCTTCCTGAGCTTTCATTGCAGCACTGAGACAGAGAGCAGCTTCTGCCTGAGCTTTCACTGTAGCATTGTGTCAGAACAGCTTCTGGTTGAGCTTTCACTGCAGCATTGAGACAGAGTGCAGCTTCTGTCTGAGCTTTCACTGCAGCATTGAGACAGAGTGCAGCTTCAGTCTGAACTTTCACTGCAGCATTGAAAAGGTAGCGGCTTCTGTCTGACCTTTCACTGCAGTATTGAGACAGAACAGCTTCTGCCAGAGCTTTCACAGCAGCATTGAGATAGAGAGCAGCTTCTGCTGAGCTTTCACTGCAGCATTGAGACAGAACTGCTTCTGTCTGAGCTTTCACTGCAGCATTGAGACAGAGAGCAGCTTCTGTCTGAGCATTCACTGCAGCACTGAGACCGAACAGCTTCTGTCTGAGCTACACTGCAGCACTGAGACAGAGAGCAGCTTCTGTCTGAGCATTCACTGCAGCACTGAGACAGAGAGCAGCTCTGTCTGAGCTTTCACTGCAGCATTGAGACAGACAGCAGGTTCTGTCTGAGATTTCACAGCAGCATTGAGACATCGAGCCGCTTCTATCTGAGCTTTCAAAGCAGCATTGACACAGAGAGCCGCTCCTGTCCGAGCTTTCACTGCAGCGTTGAGACAGAGAGCAACTAATGTCTGACTTTTCACTGCAGCACTGAGACTGAGAGATGCTTCTGTCTGAGCTTTCACTGCAGCATTGAGACAGAACAGCTGCTGTCTCGGCTTTCACTGCAGCATTGAAACAGAGAGCAGATTCTGTCTCAGCTTTCACTGCAGCATTGAGAGAGAACAGCTTCAGTCTGAGATTTCAATGCAGCATTGCGACAGAGAGCAGCTTCTGCCGGAGCTTTCACTGCAGCATTGAGACAAAGCAGCTTCTGCCAGAGCTTTCTCTGCTGCAGTGAGACAGAAAACTGCTTCTGTCTGACCTTTCACTGCATCATTGAGACAGAGAGCCGCTCTGTCTGAACTTTCCCTGCAGCATTGAGACGGATAACAGCTACTGTCTGAGCTTTCACTGCAGCATTGACACAGAACAGCTTCTGCCTGAGCTTTCACTGCAGCATTGAGTCAGTGAGCAGCTTCTGTCTATTCTTTCACTGCAGCACTGAGACAGAGAGATGCTTCTGTCTAAGCAGCTTTTATCTGAGACTTCACTGCAGCATTGAGACAGAACAGCTTCTGACTGAGCTTTCACTGCAGCATTCAGACAGAGAGCAGCTTTTATCTGAGCTTTCACTGCAGCACTGCGAAAGAAAGCAGATTCTGCCTGAGCTTTCACTGCAGCATTGAGACAGAGAGCCTCTCCTGTCTGAGCTTTCACTGCAGCATTGTCAGAGAGCAGCTTCTCTCTGAGCTTTCACTGCAGCAGTGAGCCAGGGTTCAGCTTCTGTCTGAGCTTTCACTGCCGCATTCAGACAGAGAGCAACTTTTATCTGAGCTTTCACAGCAGCATTGCGAAAGGAAGCAGATTCTGTCTGAGCTTTCACTGCAGCATTGAGACAGAGAGCAACTACTGTCTGACTTTTCACAGCAGCACTGAGATAGAGAGATGATTCTGTCTGAGCTTTCACTGCAGCATTGAGAGAGAACAGCTGCTGTCTCGGCTTTCACTGCAGCATTGAAACAGAGAGCAGATTCTGTCTCAGCTTTCACTGCAGCATTGAGAGAGAACAGCTTCAGTCTGAGATTTCAATGCAGCATTGCGACAGAGAGCAGCTTCTGCCGGAGCTTTCACTGCAGCATTGAGACAAAGCAGCTTCTGCCAGAGCTTTTTCTGCTGCAGTGAGACAGAAAACTGCTTCTGTCTGAGCTTTCACTGCATCATTGAGACAGAGAGCCGCTCTGTCTGAACTTTCCCTGCAGCATTGAGACAGATAACAGCTACTGTCTGAGCTTTCACTGCAGCATTGACACAGAACAGCTTCTGCCTGAGCTTTCACTGCAGCATTGAGTCAGTGAGCAGCTTCTGTCTGAGCTTTCACTGCAGCATTGAGACAGAGAGCAGCTTCTGTCTGATCTTTCACTGCAGCAATGAGACAGAGAGATGCTTCTGTCTAAGATTTCACTGCAGCATTGAGACAGAACAGCAGCTGTCAAGGCTTTCACTGCAGCATTGAGAGAGAACAGCATCAGTCTGAGATTTCACTGCAGCATTGCGACAGAGAGCAGCTTCTGCCAGAGCTTTCACTGCAGCATTGACAAAGTAAGCAACTTCTGTCTGAGCTTTCACTGCAGCATTGAGACAGAGCAGCTTCTGCCTGAGCCTTCACATGGGGCAGTGAGACAGAAAGCAGCTTCTGTCTGAGATTTCACTTCAGCATTGAGACAGTGAGCAGCTTCTCTATATTCTTTCACTGCAGCACTGAGACAGAGAGATGCTTCTCTCTAAGCTTTCACTGCAGCATTGAGACAGAACAGCTGCTGTCTAGGCTTTCACTGCAGCATTGAAACAGAGAGCAGCTTCTGTCTGAGCTTTCACTGCATCAATGAGACAGAGAGCCGCTCTGTCTGTACTTTCCCTGCTGCATTGAGACAGATAACAGCTACTGTCTGAGCTTTCACTGCAGCATTGACACAGAACAGCTTCTCTCTGCAGCTTTCACTGCAGCATTGAGACAGAGAGCGGCTTCTCTCTGAGGTTTCACTGCAGCATTGAGACAGAGAAGCTTCTCTCTGAGCTTTCACTGCTGCACTGAGGCAGAGAGCAGCTTCTGCCTGAGCTTTCACTGCAGCATTGAGACCGTGAGCAGCTTCTGTCTATTCTTTCACTGCAGCATTGAGACAGAACAGCTGCTGTCTAGGCTTTCACTGCAGCATTGAAACAGAGAGCAGCTTCTGTCTGAGATTTCACTGCATCAATGAGACAGAGAGCCGCTCTGTCTGAACATTCCCTGCAGCATTGAGACAGATAACAGCCACTGTCTGAGCTTTTACTGCAGCATTGACACAGAACAGCTTCTGCCTGAGCTTTCACTGTTGCATTGAGACAGAACAGCTTCTCTCTGAGATTTCACTGCAGCATTGACTCAGTGAGAAGCTTCTGTCTGAGCTTTCACTGCAGCATTGAGACAGTGAGCAGCTTCTGTCTATTCTTTCACTGCAGCACTGAGACAGAGAGAAGCTTCTGTCTAGGCTTTCACTGCAGCATTGAGACAGAACAGCTGCTGTCTAGGCTTTCACTGCAGCATTGAAACAGAGAGCAGCTTCTGTCTGAGCTATCACTGCAGCATTGAAACAGAGAGCAGCTTCTGTCTGAGATTTCACTGCATCAATGAGACAGAGAGCCGCTCTGTCTGTACTTTTCCTGCTGCATTGAGACAGATAACAGCTACTGTCTGAGCTTTCACTGCAGCATTAGAACATAGAACATAGAACGATACAGCGCAGTATGGGCCCTTCGGCCCTCGATGTTGCACCGACATGGAAAAAATCTAAAGGCCATGGAAAAAATCTAAAGGCCATTAGCGCAACATAACAGCTTCTGTCTGACTTTTCACTGCAGCACTGAGACAGAGAGATGCTTCTGTCTGAGCTTTCACTGCAGCATTGAGACAGAACAGACGCTGTCTAGGCTTTCACTGCAGCATTGAAACAGAGAGCAGATTCTGTCTGAGCTTTCACTGCAGCATTGAGAGAGAACAGCTTCAGTCTGAGCTTTCACTGCAGCATTGCGACAGAGAGCAGCTTCTGCCTGAGGTTTCACTGCAGCATTGACAAAGTAAGCAACTTCTGTCTGAGCTTTCACTGCAGCATTGAGACAGAGCAGCTTCTGCCTGAGCTTTCTCTGCTGCAGTGAGACAGAAAACAGCTTCTGCCTGAGCTTTCACTGTTGCATTGAGACAGAACAGCTTCATTCTGAGATTTCACTGCAGCGTTGACTCAGTGAGAAGCTTCTGTCTGAGCTTTCACTGCAGCATTGAGACAGTGAGCAGCTTCTGTCTATTCTTTCACTGCAGCACTGAGACAGAGAGAAGCTTCTGTCTAGGCTTTCACTGCAGCATTGAGACAGAACAGCTGCTGTCTAGGCTTTCACTGCAGCATTGAAACAGAGAGCAGCTTCTGTCTGAGCTATCACTGCAGCATTGAAACAGAGAGCAGCTTCTGTCTGAGATTTCACTGCATCAATGAGACAGAGAGCCGCTCTGTCTGTACTTTTCCTGCTGCATTGAGACAGATAACAGCTACTGTCTGAGCTTTCACTGCAGCATTGACACAGAACAGCTTCTCTCTGCAGCTTTCACTGCAGCATTGAGACAGAGAAGCTTCTCTCTGAGCTTTCACTGCTGCACTGAGGCCGTGAGCAGCTTCTGTCTATTCTTTCACTGCAGCATTGAGACAGAGAGCAGCTTCCGGCTGAGCTTTCAGTGCAGCATTGAGACAGAGAGCAGCTTCTGGCTGAGCTTTCAGTGCAGCATTGAGACAGAGAGAAGCTTCTGTCTGAGATTTCACTGCAGCATTGAGACAGAACAGCTTCTGTCTGAGCTTTCACTGCAGCATTGAGACATAGAGCCGCTCCTGTCTGAGCTTTCACTGCAGCATTGGCAGAGAAAGCAGTTTCTGTCCGAGCTTTCACTGCAGCGTTGAGACAGAGAGCAGCTTCTGTCTGACTTTTCACTGCAGCACTGAGACAGAGAGATGCTTCTGTCTGAGCTTTCACTGCAGCATTGAGACAGAACAGACGCTGTCTAGGCTTTCACTGCAGCATTGAAACAGAGAGCAGATTCTGTCTGAGCTTTCACTGCAGCATTGAGAGAGAACAGCTTCAGTCTGAGCTTTCACTGCAGCATTGCGACAGAGAGCAGCTTCTGCCTGAGGTTTCACTGCAGCATTGACAAAGAAAGCAACTTCTGTCTGAGCTTTCACTGCAGCATTGAGGCAGAGCAGCTTCTGCCTGAGCTTTCTCTGCTGCAGTGAGACAGAAAACTGCTTCTGTCTGAGCTTTCACTGCATCATTGAGACAGAGAGCCGCTCTGTCTGAACATTCCCTGCAGCATTGAGACAGATAACAGCCACTGTCTGAGCTTTCACTGCAGCATTGACACAGAACAGCTTCTGCCTGAGCTTTCACTGTTGCATTGAGACAGAACAGCTTCTCTCTGAGATTTCACTGCAGCATTGAGTCAGTGAGAAGCTTCTGTCTGAGCTTTCACTGCAGCATTGAGACAGTGAGCAGCTTCTGTCTATTCTTTCACTGCAGCACTGAGACAGAGAGATGCTTCTGTCTCAGCTTTCACTGCAGCATTGAGACAGAACAGCTGCTGTCTAGGCTTTCACTGCAGCATTGAGAGAGAATAGCTTCAGTCTGAGATTTAACTGCAGCATTGCGAGAGAACAGCTTCAGCCTGAGATTTCACTGCAGCATTGCGACAGAGAGCAGCTTCTGCCAGAGCTTTCACTGCAGCATTGACAAAGTAAGCAACTTCTGTCTGAGCTTTCACTGCAGCATTGAGACAGAGCAGCTTCTGCCTGAGCTTTCACTGCTGCAGTGAGACAGAAAGCAGCTTCTGTCTGAGCTTTCACTGCATCATTGAGACATAGATCCGCTCTGTCTGAACTTTCCCTGCAGCAATGAGACAGATAACAGCTGCTGTCTGAGCTTTCACTGCAGCATTGACACAGAAAAGCTTCTGCCTGAGCTTTCAATGCAGCATTGAGAAAGTGAGCAGCTTCCATCTGATCTTTCACTGCAACATTGAGTCAGTGAGCAGCTTCTGTCTGAGCTTTCACTGCAGCATTGAGACAGTGAACAGCTTCTGTCTATTCTTTCACTGCAGCACTGAGACAGAGAGATGCTTCTGTCTGAGCTTTCACTGCAGCATTGAGAGAGAACAGCTTCAGTCTGAGATTTTACTGCAGCATTGAGAGAGAACAGCTTCTGCCTGAGCTTTCACTGCAGCATTCAGAGAGAACAGCTTCAGTCTGAGATTTTACTGCAGCATTGCGAGAGAACAGCTTCAGTCTGAGATTTCACTGCAGCATTGCGACAGAGAGCAGCTTCTGCCTGAGCTTTCACTGCAGCATTGAGACAGAGAGCAGCTTCTGCCTGAGCTTTCACTGCAGCATTGACAAAGTAAGCAACGTCTGTCTGAGCTTTCACTGCAGCATTGAGACAGAGCAGCTTCTGCCTGAGCTTTCACATGGAGCAGTGAGACAGAAAGCAGCTTCTGTCTGAGCTTTCACTGCATCATTGAGACAGAGAGCCGCTCTGTCTGAACTTTCCCTGCAGCATTGAGACAGATAACAGCTACTGTCTGAGCATTCACTGCAGCATTGACACAGAATAGCTTCTGCCTGAGCTTTCAGCAGCCAGGTTCATGGCACCGTGGCTGGCTCTGCTGCACAGCAGGGCAGGAAGAAAAATGGCAGGGCTATAGTGATAGGGGACTCGATCGTAAGGGGAATAGACAGGCGGTTCTGTGGACGCAATCGAGACTCCAGGATGGTATGTTGCCTCCCTGGTGCAAGGGTCAAGGATGTCTCGGAGCGGCTGCAGGACATTCTGGGGGGGGGGGGGGGGAGGGTGAACAGCCAGCTGTCGTGGTGCACATAGGCACCAACGATATAGGTAAAAAACGGGATGAGGTCCTACAAGCGGAATTCAGGGAGTTAGGAGTTAAACTAAAAAGTAGGACCTCAAAGGTAGTAATCTCAGGATTGCTACCAGTGCCACGAGCTAGTCAGAGTAGGAATGTCAGGATAGATAGGATGAATGCGTGGCTCGAGAGATGGTGCAAGAGGGAGGGATTCAAATTCCTGGGGCATTGGGATCGGTTCTGGGGGAGGTGGGACCAGTACAAACCGGACGGTCTGCACTTGGGCAGGACTGGAACCGATGTCCTAGGGGGGGGGGTGTTTTCTAGAGCTGTTGGGGAGGGTTTAAACTAATGTGGCAGGGGAATGGGAACCAATGCTGGAAGTTGGAAGGTAGTAAAACAGGGACAGAAACAAAAGGAAGTAAGGGGAAAAGTGCAAGGCAGAGAAGACATAGTCAGAAATCCATAAGGGCGACAGTACAAGGTACAGTGACTGAGGGGAGCACAGTGAATAGGCCCAGTAATAACAAAAGGAATAATACTGGAGATGTTAAGATTCAAAACAGAGGTAAAAAAAACCAACATAAGAGTACTTTACCTGAATGCTCGTAGTATTCGGAATAAAGTAAATGAGTTGGTGGCACAAATCATCGTAAATGACTATGATTTAGTGGCCATTACTGAAACATGGTTAAAGGATGGTCACGACTGGGAGTTAAATATCCGAGGGTATCAAACTATTCGGAAGGACAGAGTGGATGGTAAGGGAGGTGGTGTTGCTCTGTTATTTAAGGATGACATCCGGGCAATAGTAAGGGATGACATCGGTGCTACTGGAGGATAAGGTTGAATCCATTTGGGTGGAAATCAGGAATAGTAAGGCGAAAAAGTCACTGATAGGAGTAGTCTATCGGCCACCAAATAGTAACGATATGGTGGGGCAGGCAGTAAACAAAGAAATAACTGATGCATGTAGAAATGGTACAGCAGTTATCATGGGGGATTTTAATCTACATGTCGATTGGTTTAACCAGGTCGGTCAAGGCAACCGTGAGGAGGAGTTTATAGAATGTATCCGCGATCGTTTCCTAGAACAGTATGTAATGGAACCTACGAGGGAACAAGCGGTCCTAGATCTTGTCCTGTGTAATGAGACAGGATTGATTCATGATCTCATAGTTAGGGATCCTCTCGGAAGGAGCTATCACAATATGGTGGAATTTAAAATACAGATGGAGGGCGAGAAAGTAAAATCAAATACTAGTGTTTTGTGTTTAAACAAAGGAGATTACAAGGGGATGAGAGAAGAACTAGCTAAGGTAGACTGGGAGCTAAGACTTTATGGTGGAACAGTTGAGGAACAGTGGAGAACCTTCCAAGCGATTTTTCACAGTGCTCAGCAAAGGTTTATACCAACAAAATGGAAGGACGGAAGAAAGAGGGAAAATCGACCGTGGATATCTAAGGAAATAAGGGAGAGCATCAAATTGAAGGAAAAAGCATATAAAGTGGCAAAGATTGCTGGGAGATTAGAGGACTGGGAAATCTTTAGGGGGCAACAGAAAGCTACTAAAAAAGCTATAAAGAAGAGTAAGATAGAGTATGAGAGTAAACTTGCTCAGAATATAAAAACAGACAGTAAAAGTTTTTACAAATATATAAGACAAAAAAAGAGTGGCTAAGGTAAATATTGGTCCTTTAGAGGATGAGAAGGGAGTTTTAATAATGGGAAATGAGGAATTGGCTGAGGAACTGAACAGGTTTTTTGGGTCGGTCTTCACAGTGGAAGACACAAATAACATGCCAGCGACTGATAGAAATGAGGCTATGACAGGTGAGGACCTTGAGAGGATTGTTATCACTAAGGAGGGAGTGATGGGCAAGCTAATGGGGCTAAAGGTAGACAAGTCTCCTGGCCCTGATGGAATGCATCCCAGAGTGCTAAAAGAGATGGCTAGGGAAATTGCAGATGCACTAGTGATAATTTACCGAAATTCACTAGACTCTGGGGTGGTCCCGGTGGATTGGAAATTAGCAAACGTGACACCACTGTTTAAAAAAGGAGGTAGGCAGAAAGCAGGAAATTATAGGCCAGTGAGTTTAACTTCGGTAATAGGGAAGATGCTGGAATCTATCATCAAGGAAGAAATTGCGAGGCATCTGGATAGAAATTGTCCCATTGGGCAGACGCAGCATGGGTTCGTTAAAGGCAGGTCATGCCTAACTAATTTAGTGGAATTTTTTGAGGACATTACCAGTGCAGTAGATAACGGGGAGCCGATGGATGTGGTATATCTGGATTTCCAGAAAGCCTTTGACAAGGTGCCACACAAAAGGTTGCTGCATAAGATAAAGATGCATGGCATGGGTTTCTCTGGTTGGCAATCAGTAGCTAGTGGTGTCCCTCAGGGATCCGTGTTGGGCCCACAATTGTTCACAATTTACATTGATGATTTGGAGTTGGGGACCAAGGGCAATGTGTCCAAGTTTGCAGATCACACTAAGATGAGTGGTAAAGCGAAAAGTGCAGAGGATACTGGAAGTCTGCAGAGGGATTTGGATAGGTTAAGTGAATGGGCTCGGGTCTGGCAGATGGAATACAATGTTGACAAATGTGAGGTTATCCATTTTGGTAGGAATAACAGCAAACGGGATTATTATTTAAACGATAAAATATTAAAGCATGCCGCTGTTCAGAGAGACTTGGGTGTGCTAGTGCATGAGTCACAGAAGGTTGGTTTACAAGTGCAACAGGTGATTAAGAAGGCAAATGGAATGTTGTCCTTCATTGCTAGAGGGATGGAGTTTAAGACTAGGGAGGTTATGTTGCAATTGTATAAGGTGTTAGTGCGCCCACACCTGGAGTATTGTGTTCATTTTTGGTCTCCTTACTTGAGAAAGGACATACTGGCGCTGGAGGGTGTGCAGAGGAGATTCACTAGGTTAATCCCAGAGCTGAAGGGGTTGGATTATGAGGAGAGGTTGAGTAGACTGGGACTGTACTCGTTGGAATTTAGAAGGATGAGGGGGGATCTTATAGAAACATTTAAAATTATGAAGGGAATAGATAGGATAGCTGCGGGTAGGTTGTTTCCACTGGCGGGTGACAGCAGAACTAGGGGGCATAGCCTCAAAATAAGGGGAAGTAGATTTAGGACTGAGTTTAGGAGGAACTTCTTCACCCAAAGGCTTGTGAATCTGTGGAATTCCTTGCCCAGTGAAGCAGTTGAGGCTCCTTCATTACATGTTTTTAAGGTAAAGATAGATAGTTTTTTGAAGAATAAAGGGATTAAGGGTTATGGTGTTCGGGCCGGAAAGTGGAGCTGAGTCCACAAAAGATCAGCCATGATCTAATTGAATGGCGGAGCAGGCTCGAGGGGCCAGATCGCCTACTCCTGCTCCTAGTTCTTATGTTCTTATGTTCTTATGTTCACTGCAGCATTGAGACAGAGAGCGGCTTCTCTCTGAGGTTTCACTGCAGCATTGAGACAGTGAGCAGCTTCTGTCTATACTTTCACTGCAGCCAGAAAGCTTCTGGCTGAGTTTTCAGTGCAGAATTGCGACAGAGAGCAGCTTCTGCCTGAGCTTTCACTGCAGAATTGACAAAGTAAGCAACTTCTGTCTGAGCTTTCACTGCAGCATTGAGACAGAGCAGCTTCTGTCTGAACTTTCCCTGCAGCATTGAGACAGATAACAGCCACTGTCTGAGTTTTCACTGCAGCATTGAGACAGTGAGCAGCTTCTGTCTATTCTTTCACTGGAGCACTGAGACAGAGCGATGCTTCTGTCTAAGCTTTCCCTGCAGCATTGAGACAGAACAGCTGCTGTCTAGGCTTTCACTGCAGCATTGAGAGAGAACAGCTTCAGTCTGAGATTTCACTGCAGCATTGCGAGAGAACAGCTTCAGTCTGAGATTTCACTGCAGCATTGCGACAGAGAGCAGCTTCTGTCTGAGATCTCACTGCAGCATTGAGACAGTGAGCAGCTTCTGTCTGAGCATTCACTGCAGCACTGAGACAGTGAGCAGCTTCTGTCTGAGCTTTCACTGCAGCAGTGAGACAGAGCAGCTTCTGCCTGTGCATTCTCTGCAGCATTGAGACATAGAGCCGATTCTGACTGATTTTTTCACTGCAGCATTGACACAGAGAGCAGCTTCTGTCTGAGCTTTCACTGCAGCGTTGAGACAGAGAGCAGATTCTGTCTGAGCTTTCACGGCAGCATTGAGACAGAGAGGTGCTTCTGTCTGAACTTTCACTGCAGCATTGAGATAGAACAGCTGCTGTCTATGCTTTCACTGCAGCATTGACACAGAGAGCAGATTCTGTCTGAGCTTTCACTGTAGCATTGAGAGAGAACAGCTTCAGTCTGAGCTTTCACTGCAGCATTGCGACAGAGAGCAGCTTCTGCCTGAGGTTTCACTGCAGCATTGACAAAGTAAGCAACTTCTGACTGAGCTTTCACTGCAGCATTGACACAGAACAGCTTCTGCCTGGGCTTTCAATGTAGCATTGAGACAGAACAGATTCTGTCTGTGATTTCACTGAAGAATTGAGACAGTGAGCTGCTTCTGTCTGAGCTTTCACTGCAGCATTGAGACAGAGAGCAACTTCTGTCTGAGCTTTCACTGCAGCATTGAGACAGAGCAGCTTCTGCCTGAGCTTTCTCTGCTGCAGTGAGACAGAAAACTGCTTCTGTCTGAGCTTTCACTGCATCATTGAGACAGAGAGCCGCTCTGTCTGAACATTCCCTGCAGCATTGAGACAGATAACAGCCACTGTCTGAGCTTTCACTGCAGCATTGACACAGAAAAGCTTCTGCCTGAGCTTTCACTGTTGCATTGAGACAGAACAGCTTCTCTCTGAGATCTCACTGCAGCATTGAGACAGTGAGCAGCTTCTGTCTGAGCTTTCACTGCAGCACTGAGACAGTGAGCAGCTTCTGTCTGAGCTTTTACTGCAGCAGTGAGACAGAGCAGCTTCTGTCTGTGGATTCTCTGCAGCATTGAGACATAGAGCCGATTCTGACTGATTTTTTCACTGCAGCATTGACACAGAGAGCAGCTTCTGTCTGAGCTTTCACTGCAGCGTTGAGACAGAGAGCAGATTCTGTCTGAGGTTTCACGGCAGCATTGAGACAGAGAGGTGCTTCTGTCTGAGCTTTCACTGCAGCATTGAGATAGAACAGCTGCTGTCTAGGCTTTCACAGCAGCATTGAAACAGAGAGCAGATTCTGTCTGAGCTTTCACTGTAGCATTGAGAGAGAACAGCTTCAGTCTGAGATTTCACTGCAGCATTGCGACAGAGAGCAGCTTCTGCCTGAGGTTTCACTGCAGCATTGACAAAGTAAGCAACTTCTGTCTGAGCTTTCACTGCAGCATTGACACAGAACAGCTTCTGCCTGGGCTTTCAATGTAGCATTTAGACAGAACAGATTCTGTCTGAGATTTCACTGAAGAATTGAGACAGTGAGCTGCTTCTGTCTGAGCTTTCACTGCAGCATTGAGACAGAGAGCAACTTCTGTCTGAGCTTTCACTGCAGCATTGAGACAGAGCAGCTTCTGCCTGAGCTTTCTCTGCTGCAGTGAGACAGAAAACTGCTTCTGTCTGAGCTTTCACTGCATCATTGAGACAGAGAGCCGCTCTGTCTGAACATTCCCTGCAGCATTGAGACAGATAACAGCCACTGTCTGAGCTTTCACTGCAGCATTGACACAGAACAGCTTCTGCCTGAGCTTTCACTGTTGCATTGAGACAGAACAGCTTCTCTCTGAGATCTCACTGCAACATTGAGACAGTGAGCAACTTCTGTCTGAGCTTTCACTGCAGCACTGAGACAGTGAGCAGCTTCTGTCTGAGCTTTCACTGCAGCAGTGAGACAGAGCAGCTTCTGTCTGTGCATTCTCTGCAGCATTGAGACATAGAGCCGATTCTGACTGATTTTTTCACTGCAGCATTGACACAGAGAGCAGCTTCTGTCTGAGCTTTCACTGCAGCGTTGAGACAGAGAGCAGATTCTGTCTGAGCTTTCACGGCAGCATTGAGACAGAGAGGTGCTTCTGTCTGAGCTTTCACTGCAGCATTGAGATAGAACAGCTGCTGTCTAGGCTTTCACTGCAGCATTGAAACAGAGAGCAGATTCTGTCTGAGCTTTCACTGTAGCATTGAGAGAGAACAGCTTCAGTCTGAGATTTCACTGCAGCATTGCGACAGAGAGCAGCTTCTGCCTGAGGTTTCACTGCAGCATTGACAAAGTAAGCAACTTCTGTCTGAGCTTTCACTGCAGCATTGACACAGAACAGCTTCTGCCTGGGCTTTCAATGTAGCCTTGAGACAGAACAGATTCTGTCTGAGATTTCACTGAAGAATTGAGACAGTGAGCTGCTTCTGTCTGAGCTTTCACTGCAGCATTGAGACAGAGAGCAACTTCTGTCTGAGCTTTCACTGCAGCATTGAGACAGAGCAGCTTCTGCCTGAGCTTTCTCTGCTGCAGTGAGACAGAAAACTGCTTCTGTCTGAGCTTTCACTGCATCATTGAGACAGAGAGCCGCTCTGTCTGAACATTCCCTGCAGCATTGAGACAGATAACAGCCACTGTCTGAGCTTTCACTGCAGCATTGACACAGAACAGCATCTACCTGAGCTTTCACTGTTGCATTGAGACAGAACAGCTTCTCTCTGAGATTTCACTGCAGCATTGAGTCAGTGAGCAGCTTCTGTCTGAGCTTTCACTGCAGCATTGAGACAGTGAGCAGCTTCTGTCTATTCTTTCACTGCAGCACTGAGACAGAGAGATGCTTCTGTCTAGGCTTTCACTGCAGCATTGAGAGAGAACAGATTCAGTCTGAGATTTCACTGCAGCATTGCGAGAGAACAGCTTCAGCCTGATATTTCACTGCAGCATTGCGACAGAGAGCAGCTTCTGCCTGAGCTTTCACTGCAGCATTGACAAAGTAAGCAACTTCTGTCTGAGCTTTCACTGCATCATTGAGACATAGATCCGCTCTGTTTGAACTTTCCCTGCAGCAATGAGACAGATAACAGCTGCTGTCTGAGCTTTCACTGCAGCATTGACACAGAAAAGCTTCTGCCTGAGCTTTCAATGCAGCATTGAGAAAGTGAGCAGCTTCTATCTGATCTTTCACTGCAACATTGAGTCAGTGAGCAGCTTCTGTCTGAGCTTTCACTGCAGCATTGAGACAGTGAGCAGCTTCTGTCTATTCTTTCACTGCAGCACTGAGACAGAGAGATGCTTCTGTCTGAGCTTTCACTGCAGCATTGAGAGAGAACAGCTTCAGTCTGAGATTTTACTGCAGCATTGAGAGAGAACAGCTTCTGCCTGAGCTTTCACTGCAGCATTGAGAGACAACAGCTTCAGTCTGAGATTTTACTGCAGCATTGCGACAGAGAGCAGCTTCTGCCTGAGCTTTCACTGCAGCATTGAGACAGAGAGCAGTTTCTGCCTGAGCTTTCACATGGAGCAGTGAGACAGAAAGCAGCTTCTGTCTGAGCTTTCACGGCATCATTGAGACAGAGAGCCGCTCTGTCTGAACTTTCCCTGCAGCATTCAGACAGATAAAAGCTACTGTCTGAGCATTCACTGCAGCATTGACACAGAATAGCTTCTGCCTGAGCTTTCACTGTAGCATTGAGACAGAACAGCTTCTCTCTGCAGCTTTCACTGCAGCATTGAGACAGAGAGCGGCTTCTCTCTGAGGTTTCACTGCAGCATTGAGACAGTGAGCAGCTTCTGTCTATTCTTTCACTGCAGCCAGAAAGCTTCTGGCTGAGCTTTGAGTGCAGAATTGCGACAGAGAGCAGCTTCTGCCTGAGCTTTCACTGCAGAATTGACAAAGTAAGCAACTTCTGTCTGAGCTTTCACTGCAGCATTGAGACAGAGCAGCTTCTGTCTGAACTTTCCCTGCAGCATTGAGACAGATAACAGCCACTGTCTGAGTTTTCACTGCAGCATTGAGATAGTGAGCAGCTTCTGTCTATTCTTTCACTGGAGCACTGAGACAGAGAGATGCTTCTGTCTAAGCTTTCCCTGCAGCATTGAGACAGAGCAGCTGCTGTCTAGGCTTTCACTGCAGCATTGAGAGAGAACAGCTTCAGTCTGAGATTTCACTGCAGCATTGCGACAGAGAGCAGCTTCTGCCAGAGCTTTCACTGCAGCATTGACAAAGTAAGCAACTTCTGTCTGAGCTTTCACTGCAGCATTGAGACAGAGCAGCTTCTACCTGACCATTCACTGCTGCAGTGAGACAGAAAGCATCTTCTGTCAGAGCTTTCACTGCATCATTGAGACATAGAGCCGCACTGTCTGAACTTTCCCTGCAGCATTGACACAGAACAGCTTCTGCCTGAGCTTTCACTGTAGCATTGAGACAGAGCAGCTTCTGTCTGAGCTTTCACTGCAGCATTGAGACAGAGAGATGCTTCTGTCTAAGCTTTCACTGCAGCATTGAGACAGAACAGCTGCTGTCTAGGCTTTCACTGCAGCATTGAAACAGAGCAGCTTCTGTCTGAGCTTTCACTGCAGCATTGAGACAGAACAGCTTCTGTCTGAGATTTCACTGCAGCATTGCGACAGAGAGCAGCTTCTGCCTGAGCTTTCACTGCAGCATTGACAAAGTAAGCAACGTCTGTCTGAGCTTTCACTTCAGCATTGAGACAGAGCAGCTTCTGCCTGAGCTTTCACTTGGGGCAGTGAGACAGAAAGCACCTTCTGTCTGAGCTTTCACTGCATCATTGAGACAGAGAGCCGCTCTGTCTGAACATTCCGTGCAGCATTGAGACAGATAACAGCCACTGTCTGAGCTTTCACTGGAGCATTGACACAGAACAGCTTCTGCCTGAGCTTTCACTGTTGCATTGAGACAGAACAGGTTCTCTCTGAGATTTCACTGCAGCATTGAGTCAGTGAGCAGCTTCTGTCTGAGCTTTCACTGCAGCATTGAGACAGTGAGCAGCTTCTGTCTATTCTTTCACTGCAGCACTGAGACAGAGAGATACTTCTGTCTAGGCTTTCACTGCAGCATTGAGCGAGAAAAGCTTCAGTCTGAGACTTCACTGCAGCATTGCGAGAGAACAGCTTCAGCCTGAGATTTCACTGCAGCATTGCGACAGAGAGCAGCTTCTGCCTGAGCTTTCACTGCAGCATTGACAAAGTAAGCAACTTCTGTCTGAGCTTTCACTGCAGCATTGAGACAGAGCAGCTTCTGCCTGAGCTTTCACTGCTGCAGTGAGACAGAAAGCAGCTTCTGTCTGAGCTTTCACTGCATCATTGGGACAGAGATCCGCTCTGTCTGAACTTTCCCTGCAGCAATGAGACACATAACAGCTGCTGTCTGAGCTTTCACTGCAGCATTGACACAGAAAAGCTTCTGCCTGAGCTTTCAATGCAGCATTGAGAAAGTGAGCAGCTTCTATCTGATCTTTCACTGCAACATTGAGTCAGTGAGCAGCTTCTGTCTGAGCTTTCACTGCAGCATTGAGACAGAGAGCAGCTTCTGTCTATTCTTTCACTGCAGCACTGAGACAGAGAGATGCTTCTGTCTGAGCTTTCACTGCAGCATTGAGAGAGAACAGCTTCAGTCTGAGATTTTACTGCAGCATTGAGAGAGAACAGCTTCTGCCTGAGCTTTCACTGCAGCATTGAGAGAGAACAGCTTCAGTCTGAGATTTTACTGCAGCATTGAGAGACAACAGCTTCAGTCTGAGATTTTACTGCAGCATTGCGACAGAGAGCAGCTTCTGTCTGAGCTTTCACTGCAGCATTGAGACAGAGAGCAGTTTCTGCCTGAGCTTTCACTGCAGCATTGACAAAGTAAGCAACGTCTGTCTGAGCTTTCACTGCAGCATTGAGACAGAGCAGCTTCGGCCTGAGCTTTCACATGGAGCAGTGAGACAGAAAGCAGCTTCTGTCTGAGCTTTCACTGCATCATTGAGACAGAGAGCCGCTCTGTCTGAACTTTCCCTGCAGCATTCAGACAGATAAAAGCTACTGTCTGAGCATTCACTGCAGCATTGACACAGAATAGCTTCTGCCTGAGCTTTCACTGTAGCATTGAGACAGAACAGCTTCTCTCTGCAGCTTTCACTGCAGCATTAAGACAGTGAGCAGCTTCTGTCTATTCTTTCACTGCAGCCAGATAGCTTCTGGCTGAGCTTTCAGCGCAGAATTGCGACAGAGAGCAGCTTCTGCCTGAGCTTTCACTGCAGAATTGACAAAGTAAGCAACTTCTGTCTGAGCTTTCACTGCAGCATTGAGACAGAGCAGCTTCTGTCTGAACTTTCCCTGCAGCATTGAGACAGAAAACAGCCACTGTCTGAGTTTTCACTGCAGCATTGAGACAGTGAGCAGCTTCTGTCTATTCTTTCACTGCAGCACTGAGACAGAGAGATGCTTCTGTCTAAGCTTTCCCTGCAGCATTGAGACAACAACAGCTGCTGTCTAGGCTTTCACTGCAGCATTGAGAGAGAACAGCTTCAGTCTGAGATTTCACTGCAGCATTGCGACAGAGAGCAGCTTCTGCCAGAGCTTTCACTGCAGCATTGACAAAGTAAGCAACTTCTGTCTGAGCTTTCACTGCAGCATTGAGACAGAGCAGCTTCTGCCTGACCTTTCACTGCTGCAGTGAGACAGAAAGCAGCTTCTGTCTGAGCTTTCACTGCATCATTGAGACATAGAGCCGCACTGTCTGAACTTTCCCTTCAGCATTGACACAGAACAGCTTCTGCCTGAGCTTTCACTGTAGCATTGAGACAGAGCAGCTTCTGTCTGAGCTTTCACTGCAGCATTGAGACAGTGAGCAGCTTCTGTCTGAGCTTTAACTGCAGCATTGAGACAGTGAGCAGCTTCTGTCTATTCTTTCACTGCAGCACTGAGACAGAGAGATGCTTCTGTGTAAGCTTTCACTGCAGCATTGAGACAGAACAGCTGCTGTCTAGGCTTTCACTGCAGCATTGAGAGAGAACAGCTTCAGTCTGAGATTTCACTGCAGCATTGCGACAGAGAGCAGCTTCTGCCAGAGCTTTCACTGCAGCATTGACAAAGTAAGCAACTTCTGTCTGAGCTTTCACTTCAGCATTGAGACAGAGCAGCTTCTGCCTGAGCTTTCACTGCAGCATTGACAAAGTAAGCAACTTCTGTCTGAGCTTTCACTTCAGCATTGAGACAGAGCAGCTTCTGCCTGAGCTTTCACATGGGGCAGTGAGACAGAAAGCAGCTACTGTCTGAGCTTTCACTGCAGCATTGACACAGAACAGCTTCTGCCTGAGCTTTCCTGCAGCATTGAGAAAGTGAACAACTTCTGTCTGATCTTTCACTGCAACATTGAGTCAGTGAGCAGCTTCTGACTGAGCTTTCACTGCAGCATTGAGACAGAGAGCGGCTTCTCTCTGAGGTTTCACTGCAGCATTGAGACAGAACAGCTTCTGTCTGAGATTTCACTGCAGCATTGCGACAGAGAGCAGCTTATGCCTGAGCTTTCACTGCAGCACTGAGACAGAGAGATGCTTCTGTCTAAGCTTTCACTGCAGCATTGAGACAGAACAGCTGCTGTCTAGGCTTTCACTGCAGCATTGAAACAGAGCAGCTTCTGCCTGAGCTTTCACTGCAGCATTGAGAGAGAACAGCTTCAGTATGAGATTTTACTGCAGCATTGCGACAGAGAGCAGCTTCTGCCTGAGCTTTCACTGCAGCATTGACAAAGTAAGCAACGTCTGTGTGAGCTTTCACTTCAGCACTGAGTCAGAGCAGCTTCTGCCTGAGCTTTCACTTGGGGCAGTGAGACAGAAAGCAGCTTCTGTCTGAGCTTTCACTGCATCATTGAGACAGAGAGCCGCTCTGTCTGTACTTTCCCTGCAGCATTGAGACAGATAACAGGTACTGTCTGAGCTTTCACTGCAGCATTGACACAGAACAGCTTCTCTCTGCAGCTTTCACTGCAGCATTGAGACAGAACAGCTTCTCTCTGCAGATTTCACTGCAGCATTGAGACAGAGAGAAGCTTCTGTCTGAGATTTCACTGCAGCATTGAGACAGAATAGCTTCTGTCTGAGCGTTCACTGCAGCATTGACAGAGAGCAGCTTCTGTCTGAGATCTCACTGCAGCATTGAGACAGTGAGCAGCTTCTGTCTGAGCTTTCACTGCAGCACTGAGACAGTGAGCAGCTTCTGTCTGAGCTTGCACTGCAGCAGTGAGACAGAGCAGCTTCTGTCTGTGCATTCTCTGCAGCATTGAGACATAGAGCCGATTCTGACTGATTTTTTCACTGCAGCATTGACACAGAGAGCCGCTCCTGTCTGAGCTTTCACTGCAGCATTGGCAGAGAAAGCAGTTTCTTTCCGAGCTTTCACTGCAGCGTTGAGACAGAGAGCAGCTTCTGTCTGACTTTTCACTGCAGCACTGAGACAGAGATATGCTTCTGTCTGAGCTTTCACTGCAGCATTGAGATAGAACAGCTGCTGTCTAGGCTTTCACTGCAGCATTGAAACAGAGAGCAGATTCTGTCTGAGCTTTCACTGTAGCATTGAGACAGTGAGCAGCTTCTGTCTATTCTTTCACTGCAGCACTGAGACAGAGAGATGCTTCTGTGTAAGCTTTCACTGCAGCATTGAGACAGAACAGCTGCTGTCTAGGCTTTCACTGCAGCATTGAGAGAGAACAGCTTCAGTCTGAGATTTCACTGCAGCATTGCGACAGAGAGCAGCTTCTGCCAGAGCTTTCACTGCAGCATTGACAAAGTAAGCAACTTCTGTCTGAGCTTTCACTTCAGCATTGAGACAGAGCAGCTTCTGCCTGAGCTTTCACTGCAGCATTGACAAAGTAAGCAACTTCTGTCTGAGCTTTCACTTCAGCATTGAGACAGAGCAGCTTCTGCCTGAGCTTTCACATGGGGCAGTGAGACAGAAAGCAGCTACTGTCTGAGCTTTCACTGCAGCATTGACACAGAACAGCTTCTGCCTGAGCTTTCCTGCAGCATTGAGAAAGTGAACAACTTCTGTCTGATCTTTCACTGCAACATTGAGTCAGTGAGCAGCTTCTGACTGAGCTTTCACTGCAGCATTGAGACAGAGAGCGGCTTCTCTCTGAGGTTTCACTGCAGCATTGAGACAGAACAGCTTCTGTCTGAGATTTCACTGCAGCATTGCGACAGAGAGCAGCTTATGCCTGAGCTTTCACTGCAGCACTGAGACAGAGAGATGCTTCTGTCTAAGCTTTCACTGCAGCATTGAGACAGAACAGCTGCTGTCTAGGCTTTCACTGCAGCATTGAAACAGAGCAGCTTCTGCCTGAGCTTTCACTGCAGCATTGAGAGAGAACAGCTTCAGTATGAGATTTTACTGCAGCATTGCGACAGAGAGCAGCTTCTGCCTGAGCTTTCACTGCAGCATTGACAAAGTAAGCAACGTCTGTGTGAGCTTTCACTTCAGCACTGAGTCAGAGCAGCTTCTGCCTGAGCTTTCACTTGGGGCAGTGAGACAGAAAGCAGCTTCTGTCTGAGCTTTCACTGCATCATTGAGACAGAGAGCCGCTCTGTCTGTACTTTCCCTGCAGCATTGAGACAGATAACAGGTACTGTCTGAGCTTTCACTGCAGCATTGACACAGAACAGCTTCTCTCTGCAGCTTTCACTGCAGCATTGAGACAGAACAGCTTCTCTCTGCAGATTTCACTGCAGCATTGAGACAGAGAGAAGCTTCTGTCTGAGATTTCACTGCAGCATTGAGACAGAATAGCTTCTGTCTGAGCGTTCACTGCAGCATTGACAGAGAGCAGCTTCTGTCTGAGATCTCACTGCAGCATTGAGACAGTGAGCAGCTTCTGTCTGAGCTTTCACTGCAGCACTGAGACAGTGAGCAGCTTCTGTCTGAGCTTTCACTGCAGCAGTGAGACAGAGCAGCTTCTGTCTGTGCATTCTCTGCAGCATTGAGACATAGAGCCGATTCTGACTGATTTTTTCACTGCAGCATTGACACAGAGAGCCGCTCCTGTCTGAGCTTTCACTGCAGCATTGGCAGAGAAAGCAGTTTCTTTCCGAGCTTTCACTGCAGCGTTGAGACAGAGAGCAGCTTCTGTCTGACTTTTCACTGCAGCACTGAGACAGAGATATGCTTCTGTCTGAGCTTTCACTGCAGCATTGAGATAGAACAGCTGCTGTCTAGGCTTTCACTGCAGCATTGAAACAGAGAGCAGATTCTGTCTGAGCTTTCACTGTAGCATTGAGAGAGAACAGCTTCAGTCTGAGATTTCACTGCAGCATTGCGACAGAGAGCAGCTTCTGCCTGAGGTTTCACTGCAGCATTGACAAAGTAAGCAACTTCTGTCTGAGCTTTCATTGCAGCATTGAGACAGAGTAGCTTCTGCCTGAGCTTTCTCTGCTGCAGTGAGACAGAAAACTGCTTCTGTCTGAGCTTTCACTGCATCATTGAGACAGAGAGCCGCTC
The DNA here is from genome assembly GCF_902713615.1 of Scyliorhinus canicula. NCBI lineage: Eukaryota > Metazoa > Chordata > Chondrichthyes > Carcharhiniformes > Scyliorhinidae > Scyliorhinus > Scyliorhinus canicula. Next base: position 64,177 of record NW_024055719.1, read on the forward strand.
TGTCTGAATATTCCCTGCAGCATTGAGACAGATAACAGCCACTGTCTGAGCTTTCACTGCAGCATTTACACAGAACAGCTTCTGCCTGAGCTTTCACTGTTGCATTGAGACAGAACAGCTTCTCTCTGAGATTTCACTGCAGCATTGAGTCAGTGAGCAGCTTCTGTCTGAGCTTACACTGCAGCATTGAGACAGAGAGATGCTTCTGTCTAGGCTTTCACTGCAGCATTGAGAGAGAACAGCTTCAGTCTGAGATTTCACTGCAGCATTGTGAGAGAACAGCTTCAGCCTGAGATTTCACTGCAGCATTGCGACAGAGAGCAGCTTCTGCCAGAGCATTCACTGCAGCATTGACAAAGTAAGCAACTTCTGTCTGAGCTTTCACTGCAGCATTGAGACAGAGCAGCTTCTGCCTGAGCTTTCACTGCTGCAGTGAGACAGAAAGCAGCTTCTGTCTGAGCTTTCACTGCATCATTGAGACATAGATCCGCTCTGTCTGAACTTTCCCTGCAGCAATGAGACAGATAACAGCTACTGTCTGAGCTTTCACTGCAGCATTGACACAGAAAAGCTCTGCCTGAGCTTTCAATGCAGCATTGAGAATGTGAGCATCTTCTATCTGATCTTTCACTGCAACATTGAGTCAGTGAGCAGCTTCTGTCTGAGCTTTCACTGCAGCATTGAGACAGTGAGCAGCTTCTGTCTATTCTTTCACTGCAGCACTGAGACAGAGAGATGCTTCTGTCTAAGCTTTCACTGCAGCATTGAGACAGAACAGCTGCTGTCTAGGCTTTCACTGCAGCATTGAAACAGAGAGCAGCTTCTGTCTGAGCTTTCACCGCAGCATTGAGAGAGAACAGCTTCAGTCTGAGATTTTACTGCAGCATTGCGACAGAGAGCAGCTTCTGCCTGAGCTTTCACATGGAGCAGTGAGACAGAAAGCAGCTTCTGTCTGAGCTTTCACTGCATCATTGAGACAGAGAGCCGCTCTGTCTGAACTTTCCCTGCAGCATTGAGACAGATAACAGCTTCTGCCTGAGCTTTCACTGTAGCATTGACACAGAACAGCTTCTCTCTGCAGCTTTCACTGCAGCATTGAGACAGAGAGCGGCTTCTCTCTGAGGTTTCACTGCAGCATTGAGACAGAACAGCTTCTGTCTGAGATTTCACTGCAGCATTGCGACAGAGAGCAGCTTATGCCTGAGCTTTCACTGCAGCACTGAGACAGAGAGATGCTTCTGTCTAAGCTTTCACTGCAGCATTGAGACAGAACAGCTGCTGTCTAGGCTTTCACTGCAGCATTGAAACAGAGCAGCTTCTGTCTGAGCTTTCACTGCAGCATTGAGAGAGAACAGCTTCAGTATGAGATTTTACTGCAGCATTGCGACAGAGAGCAGCTTCTGCCTGAGCTTTCACTGCAGCATTGACAAAGTAAGCAACGTCTGTGTGAGCTTTCACTTCAGCACTGAGTCAGAGCAGCTTCTGCCTGAGCTTTCACTTGGGGCAGTGAGACAGAAAGCAGCTTCTGTCTGAGCTTTCACTGCATCATTGAGACAGAGAGCCGCTCTGTCTGTACTTTCCCTGCAGCATTGAGACAGATAACAGGTACTGTCTGAGCTTTCACTGCAGCATTGACACAGAACAGCTTCTCTCTGCAGCTTTCACTGCAGCATTGAGACAGAACAGCTTCTCTCTGCAGATTTCACTGCAGCATTGAGACAGAGAGAAGCTTCTGTCTGAGATTTCACTGCAGCATTGAGACGGAATAGCTTCTGTCTGAGCGTTCACTGCAGCATTGACAGAGAGCAGCTTCTGTCTGAGATCTCACTGCAGCATTGAGACAGTGAGCAGCTTCTGTCTGAGCTTTCACTGCAGCACTGAGACAGTGAGCAGCTTCTGTCTGAGCTTGCACTGCAGCAGTGAGACAGAGCAGCTTCTGTCTGTGCATTCTCTGCAGCATTGAGACATAGAGCCGATTCTGACTGATTTTTTCACTGCAGCATTGACACAGAGAGCCGCTCCTGTCTGAGCTTTCACTGCAGCATTGGCAGAGAAAGCAGTTTCTTTCCGAGCTTTCACTGCAGCGTTGAGACAGAGAGCAGCTTCTGTCTGACTTTTCACTGCAGCACTGAGACAGAGAGATGCTTCTGTCTGAGCTTTCACAGCAGCATTGAGATAGAACAGCTGCTGTCTAGGCTTTCACTGCAGCATTGAAACAGAGAGCAGATTCTGTCTGAGCTTTCACTGTAGCATTGAGAGAGAACAGCTTCAGTCTGAGATTTCACTGCAGCATTGCGACAGAGAGCAGCTTCTGCCTGAGGTTTCACTGCAGCATTGACAAAGTAAGCAACTTCTGTCTGAGCTTTCATTGCAGCATTGAGACAGAGTAGCTTCTGCCTGAGCTTTCTCTGCTGCAGTGAGACAGAAAACTGCTTCTGTCTGAGCTTTCACTGCATCATTGAGACAGAGAGCCGCTCTGTCTGAATATTCCCTGCAGCATTGAGACAGATAACAGCCACTGTCTGAGCTTTCACTGCAGCATTTACACAGAACAGCTTCTGCCTGAGCTTTCACTGTTGCATTGAGACAGAACAGCTTCTCTCTGAGATTTCACTGCAGCATTGAGTCAGTGAGCAGCTTCTTTCTGAGCTTTCACTGCAGCATTGAGACAGAGAGATGCTTCTGTCTAGGCTTTCACTGCAGCATTGAGAGAGAACAGCTTCAGTCTGAGATTTCACTGCAGCATTGTGAGAGAACAGCTTCAGCCTGAGATTTCACTGCAGCATTGCGACAGAGAGCAGCTTCTGCCAGAGCATTCACTGCAGCATTGACAAAGTAAGCAACTTCTGTCTGAGCTTTCACTGCAGCATTGAGACAGAGCAGCTTCTGCCTGAGCTTTCACTGCTGCAGTGAGACAGAAAGCAGCTTCTGTCTGAGCTTTCACTGCATCATTGAGACATAGATCCGCTCTGTCTGAACTTTCCCTGCAGCAATGAGACAGATAACAGCTACTGTCTGAGCTTTCACTGCAGCATTGACACAGAAAAGCTCTGCCTGAGCTTTCAATGCAGCATTGAGAATGTTAGCATCTTCTATCTGATCTTTCACTGCAACATTGAGTCAGTGAGCAGCTTCTGTCTGAGCTTTCACTGCAGCATTGAGACAGTGAGCAGCTTCTGTCTATTCTTTCACTGCAGCACTGAGACAGAGAGATGCTTCTGTCTAAGCTTTCACTGCAGCATTGTGACAGAACAGCTGCTGTCTAGGCTTTCACTGCAGCATTGAAACAGAGAGCAGCTTCTGTCTGAGCTTTCACCGCAGCATTGAGAGAGAACAGCTTCAGTCTGAGATTTTACTGCAGCATTGCGACAGAGAGCAGCTTCTGCCTGAGCTTTCACTGCAGCATTGAGACAGAGAGCAGCTTCTGCCTGAGCTTTCACTGCAGCATTGACAAAGTAAGCAACGTCTGTCTGAGCTTTCACTGCAGCATTGAGACAGAGCAGCTTCTGCCTGAGCTTTCACATGGAGCAGTGAGACAGAAAGCAGCTTCTGTCTGAGCTTTCACTGCATCATTGAGACAGAGAGCCGCTCTGTCTGAACTTTCCCTGCAGCATTGAGACAGATAACAGCTTCTGCCTGAGCTTTCACTGTAGCATTGACACAGAACAGCTTCTCTCTGCAGCTTTCACTGCAGCATTGAGACAGAGAGCGGCTTCTCTCTGAGCTTTCACTGCAGCATTGAGACAGTGAGCAGCTTCTGTCTATTCTTTCACTGCAGCATTGAGACAGAGAGCAGCTTCTGGCTGAGATTTCAGTGCAGAATTGCGACAGAGAGCAGTTTCTGCCTGAGCTTTCACTGCAGAATTGACAAAGTAAGCAACTTCTGTCTGAGCTTTCACTGCAGCATTGAGACAGAGCAGCTTCTGCCTGAGCTTTCACTGCTGCAGTGAGACAGAAAACTGCTTCTGTCTGAGCTTTCACTGCATCATTGAGACAGAGAGCCGCTCTGTCTGAACTTTCCCTGCAGCATTGAGACAGATAACAGCCACTGTCTGAGCTTTCACTGAAGCATTGACACAGAACAGCTTCTGCCTGAGCTTTCACTGTTGCATTGAGACAGAACAGCTTCTCTCTGAGCTTTCACTGCAGCATTGAGTCAGTGAGAAGCTTCTGTCTGAGCTTTCACTGCAGCATTGAGACAGAGAGCAGCTTCAGTCTGAGCTTTCACTGCAGCATTGAGACAGTGAGCAGCTTCTGTCTATTCTTTCACTGCAGCATTGAGACAGAGATAAGCTTCTGTCTGAGATTTCACTGCAGCATTGAGACAGAACAGCTTATGTCTGAGCTTTCACTGCAGTATTGACAGAGAGCAACTTCTGTCTGAGCTTTCACTGCAGCATTCAGACAGAGCAGCTTTTATCTGAGCTTTCACTGCAGCATTGCGAATGAAAGCAGATTCTGTCTGAGCTTTCACTGCAGCATTGAGAAAGAGAGCAGCTGCTGCCTGAGCTTTCACTGCAACATTGAGACAGAAGAGCTTCTGCCTGAGATTTCACTGCAGCGTTGAGACAGAGAGCAGCTTCTGTCTGAGCTCTCACTGCAGCATTGACAAAGTAAGCAGCTTCTGTCTGAGATTTCACTGCAGCATTGAGACAGATAACAGCTTCTGTCTGAGCTTTCACTGCAGCATTGACACAGAACAGCTTCTGCCTGGGCTTTCAATGTAGCATTGAGACAGAACAGATTCTGTCTGAGATTTGACTGAAGAATTGAGACAGTGAGCAGCTTCTGTCTGAGCTTTCACTGCAGCATTGAGACAGAGAGCAGCTTCTGTCTGAGCTTTCACTGCTGCATTCTGAAAGAAAGCAGATTCTGTCTGAGCTTTCACTGCAGCATTGCGAAAGAAAGCAGATTCTGTCTGAGCTTTCACTGCAGCACTGAGACAGAACAGCTTCTGCCTGAGCATTCACTGCAGCACTGAGACAGAGAGCAGCTTCTGTCTGAGATTTCATGCAGCATTGAGACAGAACAGCTGCTGTCTGAGCTTTCACTGCAGCATTGAAGCAGAGACCAGCTTCCGCCTGAGCTTCTGCTGCGGCATTGAGAGAGAGTGCGGCTTCTGTCTGACGTTTCACTGCAGCATTGTGTCAAAGAGCAGCTTGTGCCTGAGCTTTCACCTTAGCATTGACAAAGTAAGCAGCTTCTGTCTGAGCTTTCACTGCAGCATTGAGATAGAGCAGCTTCTGCCTGAGCTTTCACTGCAGCACTGAGACAGAAATCAGCTTCTGTCTGAGCTTTCACTGCATCACTGAGACAAAGAGCCGCTCTGTCTGAGCTTTCACTGCAGCATTGAGACAGAGAACAGATTCTGTCTGAGCTTTCACTGCAGCGTTGACACAGAACAGCTTCTGCCTGAGCTTTCACTGTATCATTGAGACAGAACAGCTTCTCTCAGAGCTTTCTATGCAGCTTTGAGAAAGTGAGCAGCTACTGTCTGAGCTTTCACAGCAGCACTGGGACAGAGAGCAGCTTCTGGCTGATCTTTCACTGCAGCACTGATACAGGGAGCAGCTTCTGCCTGAGCTTCCACAGCAGCATTGAGACAGAGAGCAGCTTCTGTCTGAGCTTACACTGCGGCACTGAGACAGAGGTCAGCTTCTGTCTATTCTTTCACTGCAGCATTGAGACAGAGATAAGCTTCTGTCTGAGATTTCACTGCAGCATTGAGACAGAACAGCTTCTGTCTGAGCTTTCACTGCAGCATTGACAGAGAGCAACTTCTGTCTGAGCTTTCACTGCAGCATTCAGACAGAGCAGCTTTTATCTGAGCTTTCACTGCAGCATTGCGAATGAAAGCAGATTCTGTCTGAGCTTTCACTGCAGCATTGAGAAAGAGAGCAGCTGCTGCCTGAGCTTTCACTGCAACATTGAGACAGAAGAGCTTCTGCCTGAGATTTCACTGCAGCGTTGAGACAGAGAGCAGCTTCTGTCTGAGCTCTCACTGCAGCATTGACAAAGTAAGCAGCTTCTGTCTGAGATTTCACTGCACCATTGAGACAGATAACAGCTTCTGTCTGAGCTTTCACTGCAGCATTGACACAGAACAGCTTCTGCCTGGGCTTTCAATGTAGCATTGAGACAGAACAGATTCTGCCTGAGATTTGACTGAAGAATTGAGACAGTGAGCTGCTTCTGTCTGAGCTTTCACTGCAGCATTGAGACAGAGAGCAGCTCTTGTCTGAGGTTTCACTGCAGCATTGAGACAGAACAGCTTCTGTCAGAGATTTCAATGTAGCATTGAGACAGAACAGCTTCTGTCTGAGCTTTCACTGCAGAATTGAGACAGTGAGCAGCTTCTGCCTGAACTTTCACTGCAGCATTGAGACAGAGCAGCTTCTGGCTGAGGTTTAAGTATAGCATTGAGACAAAGAGAAGCTTCTGTCTGAGCTTTCACTGCAGCATTGACAGAGATAGCAGCTTCTGTCTGAGCTTCCACTGCAGCATTGAGACAGGGAGCAGCTTCTGTCTGAGCTTTCACTGCAGCATTGAGACATTGAGCAGATTCTGTCTGTGCTTTCATAGAACATAGAGCAGTACAGAACAGAACACGCCCTTCGGCCCTCAATGTTGTGCCGAGCCATGATCACCCTACTCAAACCCACGTATCCACCCTATACCCGTAACCCAACCCCCCCCCCCCCCCCTTAACCTTATTTTAATTAGGATACTACGTCAATTTAGCATGGCCAATCCACCTAACCCGCACATCTTTGGACTGTGGGAGGAAACCGGAGCACACGGAGGAAACCCACGCACACAGGGGGAGGACGTGCAGACTCCACACAGACAGTGACCCAGCCGGGAATCGAACCTGGGACCCTGGAACTGTGAAGCATTTATGCCAACCACCATGCTGCAGCATTGAGACAGAGAGAAGCTTCTGTCTGATATTTCACTGCAGCATTGAGACAGAACAGCTTCTGTCTGAGATGTCACTGCAGCATTGACAAAGTGAGCAGTTTCTGTCCGAGCTTTCACTGCAGCAGTGAGACAGGGTGCAGCTTTTATCTGAGCCTTCACTGCAGCATTGAGACAGAACAGGTTCTGTCTGAGCTTTCACTGCAGCATTCAGACAGAGAGCAGCTTTTGTCTGATCTTTTACTGCTGCATTCTGAAAGAAAGCAGATTCTGTCTGAGCTTTCACTGCAGCATTGCGAAAGAAAGCAGATTCTGTCTGAGCTTTCACTGCAGCACTGAGACAGAACAGCTTCTGCCTGAGCATTCACTGCAGCACTGAGACAGAGAGCAGCTTCTGTCTGAGATTTCATGCAGCATTGAGACAGAACAGCAGCTGTCTGAGCTTTCACTGCAGCATTGAAGCAGAGAGCAGCTTCCGCCTGAGCTTCTGCTGCGGCATTGAGAGAGAGTGCGGCTTCTGTCTGACGTTTCACTGCAGCATTGTGTCAAAGAGCAGCTTGTGCCTGAGCTTTCACCTTAGCATTGACAAAGTAAGCAGCTTCTGTCTGAGCTTTCACTGCAGCATTGAGATAGAGCAGCTTCTGCCTGAGCTTTCACTGCAGCACTGAGACAGAAATCAGCTTCTGTCTGAGCTTTCACTGCAGCACTGAGACAGAAATCAGCTTCTGTCTGAGCTTTCACTGCATCACTGAGACAGAGAGCCGCTCTGTCTGAGCTTTCACTGCAGCATTGAGACAGAGAACAGATTCTGTCTGAGCTTTCACTGCAGCGTTGACACAGAACAGCTTCTGCCTGAGCTTTCACTGTATCATTGAGACAGAACAGCTTCTCTCAGAGCTTTCTATGCAGCATTGAGAAAGTGAGCAGCTTCTGTCTGAGCTTTCACAGCAGCACTGGGACAGGGCGCAGCTTCTGCCTGAGCTTCCACAGCAGCATTGAGACAGAGAGCAGCTTCTGTCTGAGCTTACACTGCGGCACTGAGACAGAGGTCAGCTTCTGTCTGATCTTTCGCTGCAACACTTATACAAAGAATAGCTTCTGTCTGAACTTTCACTGCAGCATTGAGACAGAGAGCTGCTTCTGTCTGAGCTTTCACTGCAGCACTGAGACAGAGCGCAGCTTATGTCTGAGCTTTCACTGCAGCATTGAGATAGAGAGCAGCTTATGTCTGAGCTTTCACTGCAGCATTGAGATAGAGAGTAGCTTATGTCTGTGCTTTCACTGCAGCATTGAGATCGAGAGCAGCTTCTGTCAGAGCTTTCACAGCTGCATTGAGACAGAGAGCAACTTCTGTCTGAGCTTTCACTGCAGCATTGAGGCAGAGCAGCTTCTGTCTGAGCTTTCACTGCAGCATTGAGACATAGAGCAGCTTCTGTCTGTGATTTCACTACAGCATTGAGATAGAGATCAGCTTCTGTCTGAGCTTTCACTGCAACACTGAGACAGAGCACGTTCTGACTGAGCTTTCACTGCAGCATTGAGATCGAGACCAGCTTCTGTCTGAGGTTTCACTGCAGCATTGAGATACAAAGCAGCTTCTGTCTGTGCTTTCACTGCGTCACTGAGACCGAACAGTTTCTGCCTGAGCTTCGTAGCTGCATTGAGACAGAGAGCAACTTCTGTCTGAGCTTTCACTGCAGCATTGAGACCGAGCAGCTTCTGTCTGAGCATTCACTGCGGCATTGAGATAGAGAGCAGCTTCTGTCTGTGATTTCACTACAGTATTGAAATAGAGAATAGCTTCTGTCTGAGCTTTCACTGCAGCATTGAGACAGGACATCTTCTGCCTGAGCTTTCACTGCAGCATTGAGACAGAACAGCTGCTACCTGAGCTTTCACTGCTGCATTGAGACAGAACAGCTTCTGCATGAGCTGTCACTGTAGCATTGAGACAGAACAGCTTCTGTCTGAATTTTCAGTGCAGCATTGAGACAGAACAGCTTCTGCCTGATCTTTCACTGCAGCATGGAGACAGAACAGCTTCTGCCTGATTTTTCACTGCAGCATTGAGACAGACCAGCTTCTGCCTGATCTTTCACTGCAGCATTGAGACAGAACAGCTTCTGTCTGAGCTTTCACAGCAACACTGCAACAGGGAGAATCTTCTGTCTGAGCTTTCACTGCAACATTGAGATAGATGAGCTTCTATCTGAGCTGTGACTGCAACACTGCGACAGGGAGCAGCATCTGTCTTACCTTTCACTGCGGCATTGGGACAGAGAGCAGCTTCTGTCTGAGTTTTGACTGCAGCATTAAAGAGAGAGCAGTTTACTTCTGAGCTTCCACTGCAGCACTGAGACAGAGAGCAAGTTCTACTTGAGCATTCACTGCAGCATTTTGTCAGAGAGCAGCTTCCCGCTGTCCCTTCGATCGCATGCACAGTGGTTTCACTGCTGCGGCCTGGTTACGCGTACACTGAGTTTTCTCTCCACAGTGTCTGCATTAATTCACTAACTTCAACATTCTCACTAGCTAATGTCTGAGAGCGTTGTGCTTTTTATGTGTGTGATGTGAGGGGATGAGGATCATGAAGGTGTGGGTATAGAATTAGCCATGTTAAAATGTAACAGCAAGATATGGAAAATATTAATGAGAATGCCAATGAACTGCCAAACGATCTCTATCGGCATCATAATGGAAAGGGAAGAGGCAGTTGAAATTTAAAACAGAGAAATGTGAGGTGATGTATTTTCACAAATGGTCCAGTGAGAGAGTGTTGGGAAATAATATCTAAATTATGAAGAGAGCCCACAGTGTCCGGAACTGCACATGGATAACCGTAAACACCGAGATAGGAATTCTAAAAGCAGATGTGCTCTTATCCTTCTCAAAAATGGCTTTTCATCCAAATCCTGAAACGTTTTGATGAATATTTTTACAGACAGTGTATGTGTCTGTGCACTCTAAGCACAGCCAGCTTCACGACGGAAAGGTTGTCAGCAACAGGAACACACCAGGGGGAACAGTCGCGAGATTCGCTGCTGATCCCTTTAAATTGTTCGGCTGAACAGCTGTGTGGGTATCGTTTTGCTGATGGCTCCATTCTTGCAAATAAGGCAGCATTCAGGCAAATATAGTTTCCAATGACATCATCAAAAAACAGACACGCCTGTTGGTGTGGTTATAAACGCAACGTAACTCCGTGATTAGATAAAAAGATCTACAGCAGCATTCTGACCGTTCCTCTCGCAGATCCCAGTGAAGATGCAGAAAGGGCTGTTGTTGGCGCTTGTACTTCTGGTGCTGACTCAGCACAATTCTATTGAAGCGAAACCTCGCATTAAAAGAAGTAAGAATCTGTAAATTCCACCAGTACTGAAACAACTGACGTTTATGCAGATTCATTTTGAATTGATTGTCTTTTATTTCAGTGTAAGGATATGATTGGTTCAGAAAGCGGATTGTGAGATTCGAAAACAAACGGAACAATTAAATCTAAACTATCTCCTTTGGTAATTTCGTGGTGGTTTAGTCACTATCTGAGTGTTTTGAGGGGCTTGTCGGTGTTGGGTACTGATCCACACAGGCCAACAATGAAAACACAAATTACTGGGCTAAAGCTACGTTGCTGGGTCTCAATGAGACCAGATCCGGATAGAAACCCCTAAAATTGTCCTCATTCCATTATTCACACTTGCTGCTCCGATCATGACATCTGAGACAGATTGTGAGAGTGTGGAATGTGTGTGAGGACAGGGTCAGGATCACCATCAGGCCCTTTCTCCCAACACTAGTTGGCCCGCCTCAGGTGTAGAAACGGGGAATTGGGAGGGAGACTGAAGTTTTCTGTGCGAAACGTCCCCCAGACAGGAGGTACATTTTCATTATGAGACGTGGTACAGGTCCTGAACGAGCAATCCCGGGGGTTCCAATACTACCACGGTAGGCGATGGAATTTGAATCTTCTCAGAATCATGAAATCATTGTCGCTCGTTTCATAACACATCTGGTTCACTGATCTCCTGAGCCGCACTGACCTACCCGTGACTCCAGACCGACTTGAATGGCCTGTCAAGGCTCTCAGCAACCACTACGTTCAGGGGATGGGAAACAGATGCTGGTCGAGCCAACTATGACCATATCACACGGAAGACTGAAGCAAAAACAAAAATACCAAAGGGAAGAGGGATTAAAATGTATTCAACCAGATGCAGTCAACTGTATTAACACTGCCCCTTTCAAAATAAAATGGGGTGCGAGAAGGTGGATTGAATAAATATGACAATGGGGTGAAATGATTCATTGTTAATAACTGTGGCCAGTCTTTGTCTAAATTGGGAGTTGAGTAAATGTTTGTGGGTTGAGGTCACACACCAGTGCACGGAGTCCGCAATACGGGAATGCTCCACTGTCGTGGATTGAAGCTCCATTCCAGTACTGCCCAAATGCTGCATTGTTTTTTCTTGATGTTTCGCTCCAGTAGTTGGAACTCAGCATCGCGGGAACGCTGCACTGTTGAGGGTTAATGGACCACTGCAGTGCATAAAGCTCAGCACCGCTTTAACGCTGCACTGTTGTGGCTTCATTTTCCACTCCAGTACATGAAGTTCAGCACTGTGAGAGTAATGCAATGAGGTGGGTTGATGTGTCACTCCATTACATGTAGCTCAGCACTGCCCGAGTGCTGCACTGTTGTCTCTTGATGTTTCACTACAGGTACTTGGAGCTCAGCATCGCGGGAACGCTGTACTGTTGTGGGTTAATGTTCCACTCCAGTACATGGAGCTCAGAACTGTGGGAGCGCTGCAATGATGTGGGTTGATGTCCCACTCCAGCACCTGGTGCATAGCAATATCAGATTGCTGCACTGCTGTCGCAGTTGCCCCCTCCAGGACACCGAGCTCAGAACTGCCAGAGCGCTGCATTGTTGTGGGTACATGTCCCAGTTTTGTACGTGGAGCTCAGAACTGCGGGAGCGCTGCATTGTTTTGGATTGATGTTCCAGTCTAATGCATAGAGCTCAGCACTGTGTGACTGCTGCATTGTTGTGGATTGATATTTGAAATGATCGAACTCAGCATAGCGGAAGTGTCGTGTTCTGGAGGACGCAGCAAATTGTTACCTTGTCAACCTCTTCCTCGGAGAGGGAATATATGGGTTATGCTGCGGTTATTCTATGTGGAGCTGGGGTTCTGACATTGGTCTGCACCAACATCACTCTCTGCAGGAACGTGAACAGAAACTCTACATCCTTCATATCTACTTTTCTATTTTGTGAGATATTATGTGAAATGATTGACCGCACTGTTTTCGGAGCAAACATTGTTGGACGTTGAGTAAACGTCCCCTATCACTGAAACTCTCGTGATTCTTCAGGTGCTGCAAACAGTTCTCTAAAAATATGTTTTATTCTCTGTGTTCCTGGATAGTGGGGGTGGTTTTTCCATCCTGAGGCAACACACAGAGCCTCTCTACAGTTCAGAGGGAGTGAGGGAGTAGGATTGAACATTGCAGGAAGTGGGACAGAGGGAGTGAGTGAATCTGCGCAGACTAGCGGGTGGGTGGGAGTCTGTATAGGACAGGAAGAGGAACTGGTTTGGTAATGGCCAGGGATTGTGAGGGAGGGAATAAGTCTCTAGACATCAGATAATTGGAAAGACATAATCTGTATAGAGCACGAAATGGGGGTCGGAAGGTCGAGAGGGGGCGAGGGTCAGTTTGAACCATAGAGTGGGAGGAAATGATCCAGTGCACGCCAGTGAGTAGGAGGGAGGGGCGGAGTCTGTAGAAGAAAGTGTGTGGGAGGCAGAGCTGTGTGAGTCTGTACAGGAAAAGGAGTGGGTGCAAGAGAGAGAATGCATTTCGACACAACCAGTAGGTGGAGGGAGGGAGTGAGTTTGTGCAGAACTGGAGGTGGAGGGAGGGTGTTTGCAAGACCAGGAGGTTCGCGGAATGGTTTTGTACAGACTAGGCTGTGGAGTGACGGAGTGGGTTTGTACAGACCAGGAGATGGAGGGAGGAAGTGTGTTTGTTTAGATCAGTACGTGTAGAGAGGGAGTCAGTTTGTACAGAACAGGACGTGGTGGGAGGGAAGGAGTTTGTACATACCAGGAGTTGGAGGGAGTGAGTGAGTTTGTACAGGTGAGGACGTGGAGAGAGGGAATGAGTTTGTACAGAACGGGAGGTGGAGGTAGACAGAGCGTTTGTACAGACCAGTAGGTGGAGGGACGGAGTGACTCTGTATAGAGCAGGAGGTGGAGGGAGGGAGTGAGTTGTACAGACAAGGAGGTTGAGGGAGGTGCTGACTTTGTACTGACCAGGAGATGGAGGGATGGAGTGAGTTTGTACGGACCAGAAGGTGGCTGGAGGGTGAGTTCAATGCAGACCAGGAGGTGGTGTGAGTGAGTTTGTACAGACCAGGGGGTGGAGGGAGGGAGTGATTTTGTACAGGTCAGGAGGTGGAGGGAGTGAGTTTGTGCGGACCAGGATTTGGAGGGAGTGAGTTTGTATAGACCAAGAGGTGGAGGGAGGGAGTGAGTTTGTACAGATCAGGAGGTTGAGGGGGGAAGTTCGATTGTACAGACCACGAGGTGGAGGGAGTGAGTTTGTACAGACCAGGAGGTGGCGAGACGGAGTGAGTTTATTCGTCTTGGTGTGGGAGGCTGTAAACTGTGCAATATTAGTATATACGACAAACCTAATGTTGCTGGGTTGTGCTAAGTTTGTCCCGAACACGCTGACAGATTCTGCTTTATGTTTTCTCACTGTTCGCCATCAGACTGAAGAACCCGGAATTAATTCCGTTAACATCTTTTCTTTTACTTTTAGTGGTTGGTGATCGAGAGGTTGGGTGTTTCTCCATGCCAATCACAGAGGAGGTGGCACCTGACGATCTCTCTTCCGGAAACGATGATGGGTCAAAATCGTAATGAAGGTAAAGCTGAATAGTCCAGTGAGGGACGAACATCAACTCGGCATCTCCATGTTCTCACTGAATGGAAGCTTCTTTCCTGGAAAACAGGCTAATTGGTTACTTCATTCCTTTAACACTTGACCTTGTATTACTGCTGTCTGGATAATGGCCTGAAAGCAGAAATAAATTTATTGCATTGATCACTGCTTCATGTCCTGTTCACCCCAAGGATCTGGGCACAGATGTGTTCATACCAGATAAAGGCAAGGGGAGGTCAATGGAAATGGTCTGAGATAAGATAGGAGCCCCACAATATCAGCTCTCTGACCATTTACATGTAAGGATGTCTCATTAATACTGGGCTACGGCGAACGATGGCGAACAGGGGCTGGTTTAGCTCACCAGGCTAAATCGCTGGCTTTAAAAGCAGTCCAAGCAGGCCAGCAGCACCGTTCGATTCCCGTACCAGCCTCCCCGGACAGGCGCCGGATTTGTGGCGACTAGGGGCTTTTCACAGTAACTTCATTGAAGCCTACTCGTGACAATAAGCGATTTTCATTTCATTTAATTTCATTTTCACGATCTCGGGGTCTGAAAGTGATAGAAAATTATCGTGCAAATGTTTATGGAGCTTGGCAATTGAATCAGAAAATAGGGACGGGATTTAATGGGTGAGTAAGAGGATGGTAAAGTGATTCAGGGGCTTAGAACGCAATTCACGGGATGGTGCAGGAGATCAGAGTGTGGAGAAAGTGAAATGAAAAATCGCTTATTGTCACGAGTAGACTTCAATGAAGTTACTGTGAAAAGTCCCTAGTCGCCACATCCCGGCGCCTGTTCGGGGTGGCCGGTACGGGAATCGAACAGTGCTCCTGGCCTGCTTGTTCTGCTTTAAAAGCCAGCGATTTAGGCCAGTCAGCTAAACCAGCCCCTGTTAAGTTGGTGCTAAGATTTCTTTAATTTTTCAGGGCACGCCGGATGTTTTCAGGACACCACAAAATGTTTGTGGGCACCGTTAACGGTTTCTCGGCGCCGTGAACAGTATCAGGCCGCTGTGAAGGGGTTCAGGACCCGGTAAAGTATCTCCAGTTGCCATGGCAGGGGTTCAAGACACCCTGAAGGGTTTCTGGGCGCCATGGAGGGGTTCAGGACATCATGCTGGGTTGGAGGTTACCGCAAATGGAATAAGAGGAATGGGAAATGTTTTAGCGGACGGAACGATATTCCCTCTGGAGGGGAGTAGGTGTTATCCGTCACAGATGGATTAATATAGCTACAGGATATTTGAATGGTCGGAGGGAGAAGAATAGTGAGGGGAATTTCCAGCGAGTGCAACTGGTGCTGGAAAACGTTTCAGTGGATATGAAAGGGGTGATGACAGGGGTCAAGGGAACTTCAATTGTTTCAATGGGTGGGGAGGGAATGAGGGGCTAACGAAAATTTTCAGTGTGTTGAGAAAGGATTGGGAGAGCTGGGAATGACGGTCACTGGGTGCGGAAGGCAAAGAGAGGATGGGGACGAGATTCGGTTAGTGACAACAGGTATCAGGAACAGGTGTAGAGGGGAGGCGGGGGCTGAGTGGTATTTTCATTGGACTGGTTTACAAAAGACTCAGATACCATAAGTAATGCTCTGGGGACGCAGGTTCAAGTCCCACCATGGCAGATGGTGAAATTGGAATTCACTGAAATTCTGATGGTGACCATGAAACAATTGTCTATTGTAAAAACCCATCTGGTTCACAAATGCCGTTTCGGGATGAGATCTGCCGTCTTTTCCTGATCCGGCCGACATGTGACCTCAGACCCACAGCAATGCTGTTGACTCTTAATTGCCCCAACATTTCGGATTGGCAGAAAATTCTGGCACAGACTGCGACGCCCACATCCCATGAACAAATTTAAAAAGACTTTTGAATGAGTGTCCGACATCCGTTTTAAAAATAGTTAATTTAACCAGTGTCCCGAATTTAACAGAGACCATTTAAACCGTGCACATTATTAAATACAAACTACTTAAACAATGTGAGGTAATTTAAACATCGTCCCACATTAAATACTCCAATTAAACAGTTTCCGACATTAAATTGCGTCCATTTAAATACAGTCCTACATTGAGAAGAGATTATTGAAAAGTGTCCTTCACTCAACATAGAGAACTAAAATAGTGCCCTGGACCTACATTAAACGGATAACATTTAAATAGTGACCTCGAGTCAACACAGATTATTTAAAAAAGGTTCCGACGATAAAGAGCCGATTGAAATAGTGCTCTCGCTGCAAAAATGGCAATTTAACCAGTTTCTTAAATTAAACAGAGACCATTTGGACATTGTACACACAAAATCAAAGATGTATGTTGGACATTATTAAAACAATGTCCAGTATTAAACAGGGAACATTTAAACAGTATACATAGTAAAACAGAGATTATTTAAAAAGGTCCGACATTCAGCAGGGACTGTTTGAACAGCCCAAAACAATAAAACTGGTATTATTAAAACAATGTACGACATTAAACAGGGACCATTTAAACAGTCTACATAATCAAACAAAGATCATTAAAACAATGTACGACATTAAGCAAGGACCATTTCACCCATTTTCTCCATTAATAGGAGGCTTGAAAATGATCCCTCACCCGAAAGAGACCATTTTGTCATAGAATCACAGATTGTCAGTGCAGATGTCTTTAAAGACATGGGTACACCTCTATTCAAGTATAAGATCTTGTTCAGGACGGATGAAAAACCTTTGGTACATTCTCCTCGGAGAACTTATGTTCCTCTAAGATAAATATTTAAACTAGAATTGTGAAGGCTAAAACAACAAGGAATAATTTCAAGAGTCACTGAACCGACTGACTGAGTCAGTTTCATCGTTTGCGTGAAGAAACCGTCAGGTGATCTCCGGATATGTATAGACACCAAGGATCTCAACAAGGACATCATGGGGGAACATTATCTCATTCCAAAACGAGAGGACATCTCCAGCGACGGGGCAAATACGCCAGTAAGTAGTCCAAGGCAGATTTTTCAATTTGAGCATCGACATTCAGTTGGTGTCATCCCATGAGATGCATTTGCAACAGGAACGCAAGACAAACTATCGCCTTTTTGCAACATTACTGCTCCTATTCTGTCCTGACTCGCATCAGTCAAAATTTCGTCTTCCTATTTGGATAGAAAGCTGCTCAGAAAGGTGCAGCTGTTAATTGGGATTTTAAATTAAGCCACTCTGTTTGATGATCACCTGTCCATTCAAAAGAGGTGGATTTTATGATCGAGCTTCTAAGAGCTGTTGTTCTGGTTGATAGAAAAGGTATGGATTTCCCTAAGTAGTTGACAACGCCTGAAAATCATAGAACTGCTAGACTCGTAGCGGTTCAAAGGCGTGGGTGGAATTCTGCAAGTGCTGCTCACAAGAATGGGCTTGAGTTGGGTAGGGTCTGTTCACTGGCAGGGGAATTAGTCAGGGTAGGGCCTGATCACTGGCAGGGGAATTAGTCAGGGTAGGGGCTGTTCACAGGCAGGGGAATTAGTCAGATTAGGGGCTGTTCACTGGCACGGGAATTAGTCAAGTTATGAGCTGATCACTGGCAGGCGAATTAGTCAGTGTAGGCGCTGTTCACTGGCAGGAGAATTAGTCAGGGTAGGGGCTGTTCACTGGCAGGGGCATTAGTCAGGGTAGGGTCTGTTCACTGTCAGGGGAATTAGTCAGGGTAGGGGCTGTTCACAGGCAGGGGAATTAGTCAGGGTAGGGGCTGCTCACCGGCAGGGGAATTAGTCAGTGCAGGGGCTGTTCTCTGGCAGGGACATTAGTCAGTGTAGGGGCTGTTCACAAGTTGCGCAATTAGTCAGATTAGGGGCTGTTCTCTGGCAGCGACATTAGTCAGGGTAGGGGCTGTTCACAGGCAGGGGAATTAGTCAGGGTATGGGCTGTTCACTGCCAGGGGAATTAGTCAGATTAGGGGCTGTTCACTGGCAGGGGAATTAGTCAAATTATGAGCTGTTCACTGGCAGGCTAATTAGTCAGGGTAGGGGCTGTTCACTGGCAGGGGAATTAGTCAGTGCAGGGGCTGTTCTCTGGCAGGGACATTAGTCAGTGTAGGGGCTGTTCACAAGTTGCGCAATTAGTCAGATTAGGGGCTGTTCTCTGGCAGCGACATTAGTCAGGGTAGGGGCTGTTCACAGGCAGGGGAATTAGTCAGGGTATGGGCTGTTCACTGCCAGGGGAATTAGTCAGATTAGGGGCTGTTCACTGGCAGGGGAATTAGTCAAATTATGAGCTGTTCACTGGCAGGCTAATTAGTCAGGGTAGGGGCTGTTCACTGGCAGGGGCATTAGTCAGGGTAGGGGCTGTTCACTTCAGGGGAATTAGTCAGGGTAGGGGCTGTTCACAGGGAGGGGAATTGGTCAGGTTATGGGCTGTTCACTGGGAGGGGAATGAGCCAGGGTAGGGGCTGTTCACAGGGAGGGGAATTGTTCAGGGTAGGGGCTGTTCACTGGCAGGGGAGTTATTCGGTGTTTGGGCTGTTCACTGGCCGTGGAGTTAGTCGAGGTAGGGGCTGTTCACAGGGAGAGGAAGTGGTCAGGTTGTTAGCTGTTCACAGGTTGGGGAATTAGTCAGGGTGGGGGCTGTTCACAGGGAGGGGAATTAGTCAGGGTAGGGGCTGTTCACTGGCAGGGGAATTAGTCGGGATTGGGGCTGTTCACAGGCAGGGGAATCTGTTAGCGTAGGGGCTGTTCACTGGCAGGGGAATTAGTCAGTGTAGGGGCTGTTCACAGGGAGTGGAATTAGTCAGGGTAGGGGCTGTTCACTGGCAGTGAAGTTAGTCAGGGTAAGGGCTGTTCACTGGCAGGGGAGTTAGTCAGGGTAGGGGCTGTTCACAGGTAGGGGAATTAGTCAGGTTGGGTGCTGTTCACTGGCAGGGGAATTAGCCAGGATAGGGGCTTTTCACTCGAAGGGGAATTAGTCTGGTTGGGTGCTGTTAACTGGGAGGGGAATTAGTCAGGGTAGGAGGTGTTCAAAGGGAGATGAGAATTAGTCAGTGCAGGGGCTGATCACAGGGGATGGGAATTAGTCATGGGATGGTAAGTTCACAGGCAGGAGGAATTAACTACGGTAAGGGCTGTTCACAGGAATAGTGGATAATTAGTCAGGGTAGGGTTTGGTAACATGGGAGCAGAAATAGTCATGGTACCGGGTAGTCACAGACAGGGCGACTTATTCAGTCTGGGATCTGTCACAGTGAAAAGAAAATGAGCCATGGTATTGTCTGCAATCGGTGATCATAGAATATAGAATTTACAGTGTCGAAGGAGGCCAGTCGGTGCATAGAGTCTACGCTAGCCCTTGGAATGAGCACCCTAAGTAAGGTCAGACCACCACATTCCCGTAACCCCAGTCCCAATAAACGACATGGGTAAAAAGAAGGTTGGGGTCCTAAAAGCAGAGGACAGGGAATTAGGATGGAAGTTATGAAATCGGACCTCAAAGGTAGTGATCTCAGGATTACTTCCGAGGCAACGTGCTTGACAGAGTAGAAATGACAGGATATATAGGATGAATACGTGGCTGAAGAGATGGTTTCAGTGAGAGGGTTTCAGATTTCTGGGGCATTTGCACCAGTTCGGAGGATGGTGGGATCTGTAAAAACTGGACGGGTTACACCTGGGCAGGACTGGGACTGATATCCTAAGTAAGTATTTGCTCGAGCGGTTGGGGAGGGATTAATATAATATGCCAGGGGGCTGGGAACGTATGCAAGGAAACAGAGAAAACGGGAGCAAGGGCAAAAGCACAAGGTACAAATGTGAAGAAGAAAAGTGATAGGTGAGAAACCGAAGGCAAAATTCAAACAGGGTAATAGAGAAAAATATTGCGAGAAAGAAAAACTTTGTGAAAAAGACAAACTTGAAGGCTCTGTGCCTTCATGCACGGAACATTTGCATTGAAGTGGATTAAATAATCGCGCAGATAGAAATCAATGGATATGACATATTGGGATTACGGAGACATAGCTGCAGAGCGAACACGGATGGGAACTGAATGTGCATGGTTTTCAATATTCAGGAAGGACAGGCATGAACATGTGGCGTGTCGCTGCTGGTTAAAGGCGAAATTAATACAGCCATGCGAAAGGATGTTAGCTCTGACAATGTGAAATCTGTATGGCTATAGTTGAGAAATAACAAGGGACAAAAAATATTCGTGGGTGTCACATATAGACCCCCAAACTGCAGTGGTGAGGTTGGGACCGGCGTTAGACAAGAAATTAATGACGCATGTAACAAGGGAATATCTGTGAGCATGGAAGATTTTAATATTCACATAGATTGGGCAAATCAAGTCAGCCGCAATGCCGGAGAGGAGGAATTCCTGGAGTGATCCCTGGTAGATCAACCCCATCAACAGTATCCAAAGTGGTATACTTGTTACTGCGGGGAACGAACAGAGAGGATCTCTGCACTGACTGCTTCCTCCCAGCCCCTCTCACCGTCACACATCTATCATGATTCTTCGGAGTAACTATATCCCTGAAGCTACTGCCTATGACCACCTCTGCCTCCCGAATGATCCGAAGTTCATCCAGCTCCAGTTTCCTTACGGAGTTTCTGGGGAGCTGGAGTTGGGTGCACTTCCCACAGGTGAAATCAACAGGGACACTGACGGCGTCCCTCACCTCAAACAATCTTCAGGAGGAACATTGCACTGATTTCCCTGCCATCCCCTCTCGATAAAACACGAAAAAGAATGAAAGAGCTTACCTGTTATTCATTCTACCCATTAGGCTAGAGGAGGTGTATGGGTGGGGGACACGACAAGTGTAGTGTCTAGTGTTTAGGTTCTGCAAAACCTAAATACAGGTAAAAATAAAACACTTAACCAGCAACAACTGCGCCCCATATGATAACAGCAATCAGCTGTTATGGGCCCGCGCAAACAATTTAAATCTTTACTACTTACCCAACAGTCACTCTGTCCTCACTCCGACCGGATTCAGCTTTCAGCAAGCACTCACTCAGAAGCACTGCGCCCGCACGAGAACTCCTCAGATAAAATAAAAACTACTTGAAGTCGCCAGCCAATCACTTACCTGGCGGATGGGACGTCACGGTTCAACTTATTTCTACTTCTACCTGCCCTCGAGACTCCCTCTTGATGTTTACTCAGCTGGGATCCTTCCAGTGATTGTTTTTTTTTGGTTAGAAGAGAAGGTAGGGAGGAAGGTTTTTGGGGTTTAACTGTCACTTGACAACAGCTCCTCCACTAATCACCTTCTAGATACAGTGACGGTAATGCAATGATGCAAAATTTCTCCTCAACAGCCAATCAGCAGCTCCGCTCTGCTGCCCTCTGCTGGAGGGTCCATGTCTATAAAACATGCCGGCATGATTTTTTGGCCCAACAGCGCAATGCCCACACCTACCTTTCACCTCATCAAAACATTTGCTCATCCTGGCCACCGTCATGTGCGCCCTGTGGTCAAACTGAAGAAGGATGCATTCACCCCCCTCCCCGGCCTCCGATCCTCTTCCACCTCCTTCCCGAACTCTTCAATTACGCTTCATTACCCCCACCACAGCTCCCTCCCAATCCATCACCTCCTTATATATTTCCGGCACATGACCTTCACCTACCCCTTTTTGTGACACCATAATGTTCTGTAGCGTTTGGACCGGAAGATGAGAAAAGGACGGTGCATGCATCTTAACAAAATCCCTCACCTGTAAATACTGGAACCAATACCCTGCGGGCAACTCAAATTCCTCCATCAACCCCTTCAAGTTCAATAAGATGCATCCAACAAATGGATTCCCAAACCGCTCAATCCCCGTCTGTTGCCATCTCGACCTCCCCCCGTCCAGGTTGCCCGCCCTCCTGAGCGAAGCTATAGTTCCCTCAGATCGGTACCCAAACCGAGGACCCTTCCAGAATCAGGTGTCCTCGCACACTCCGGGTCGCAACCACGAGCAGGCCTATTGGGCATCTGGCCGGCGAGAACAGTAATGGCGCCATCAACAGTGCCTCCAAACTCGAGCCCATAAAAGAGGCTGGATCTATCCACTTCCAAACCGACTCTTCCCCCACTACCCACTTCCGAACCATGGCTATATTCGCCGCCCAATGATAATTTATAACATTTGGAAGAGTTAACTCACCACCGACCCTACTGCCGCCGCACCATTTTCACCACAGTGCTTTACCCGCCTAAAAAACCCCAAAATCAGTGCATTCACCCTCCTGAAAAAACCATCGTAATGAAGATCGGGTGATCCTCAAACACAAATAAAAACTTCGATAGAACCGTTATCTGTACCTGCAGCACCGGTCCCGCCAGTGACAGCGGGAGCACATTCCATCTTCTAAATTCCCCCTTGATCTGCTCCACCAGCCCAGCGAGATTGAGCTTCTGCAGCTACCCCCACCCCCTCGCTACCTCAATACGCAAATAACGAAAGCTCGCCCCCACCACTCTAAGCGGCAACTCCCCAGCCTCTTCTCCAGCGCACTCGCTGGAATTCCAAAATCCTCGCTCTTCCCCATATTTAATATATATCCGTAGCTCGGCCGAATCCCTCCAAGTATCCTATAATCCCCCCCAATACCTGCCAAAGTGTTTGACATATAGGGAAGAAAATCGTCCCCGCACAAAGAGACCTAATGTTCCACCCTCCCTAGCACGACCTCCTGCCAGTCCATTGCCTCTCAGCGCCATTGACATACTCTGCATGAAAGGCAGACTGCAGTGGGGAGTGTGGGCACCCCGTCTCGTTCCTCAGTCCAGACTGAAATATGCCAAACTCACCTTGTTTGTTCGGACACAGCCTGCTGCCCCCACCCCCTTCCCGGTACAACAGCCAGACCCAGTTCATAAACCACTGCCCAAACCCAAAGCGCCCAAGCTCCTGCCATAAATTACCCCACTCCACCCGATCGAAGACCTTCACTGGAATCATGTCGACCATCATTTCCACACTTCCTCCATCCGTGGTCATCATTATATCATTCAGCAGACGCCTGATGTAGGCCGACAAATGCCTTTCCATAACAAACCCCGTCCGGTCCTCCCCAATCACCCCTGGGACACATTCCTCAACCCTTGATTCCGAAATCTTGGACAGCAATTTATCATCCGCATTTAATAGCGAGATTGGCTTGTCGGACCCACTCTGCTCCGGATCCTATTCCATCATTAAAATTACTGAGATCTAGGGCAGTGATCCTCATTAAACGCCCTTACCAGCAGGGGACCCAAATTATCTGTTTAATAAAATTCCACCGATAACCCGTCCGGGCCCTTGGCCTTCCTGCCTGCATGACCCCCATACCCTCAATTCCTCCACCAGCCCAATGAAAGCTCCCAATCCCTCCACCAGGTCCTCTACGATAGGGAAATCCAATCCCTCTGAAGGACGCCTCTTTCCCTCCACCCCGACCGGGGGAACCGACTCATTCAGTAACTTAAAACATCCTGAAACACCCATGCATCCCCACCGAGACCAGGATCATGCCCCCTACCCTGCAAAGCCTTCACTTTTCCGATCTCCCTCGCTGCCTCCTGCTTCTAAAATTGATATGGCTCCATCATCTTGGCCTTTCCTATGTATTGACAGACCGCCCCTCAGCTCTCTTCAGTTACACTCCTGCCTTGCCCATGGGTATCAATCCAAACTCCATCTGGATTTTATGTTGCTCGATCAACAATCCCGCCCCGGGACTTCCGAAAATCTATCCACCCGCATGGTATCACCCACCAAACTCCCCTTCTCCGCCCGCACCATCTGATCTCTTTGCGCCCGGATAGAGATAAACTCCCGCCGAATAGTGCCTTCAGTGTCTCCCATAGCGTGGCAGCCAACATCCCCTGATTCACCTACAAATCCACCCAATGGGCGCATATCGACATATCATACACGGGGACTACCCCCCTACCCCGCCATCCTCCTGCCCACGGGCTCCATAAATCACCTTAGTTCCCTCAGCAACGCCGATCCCCTCCTCGAGATCGACCTAACCATTTTCGGTCAAACAATGTTCAAATCTTCCTCCCTATTATCAACCAGTGCGAATTCAGGTCCTAGGGCTTCCCCAGCAACCGTCTCATAAACTCTACATTGCCCCATTGCGGGGCATAAACATTCACCAGCACCACAGGCATCCCATCCAATTTACGACTCCTCATTACAAACCTCACCCCGGATTCTGCCACATTTGTCCCACCTTCAAAAGCGAACCGTTTAATTCTCCGCACCGCCACCCTGCTCGTCTTCCAATCCAATCCTGAGTGCAATACCTTCCCGACAAAGCCTACCCTGAGCCTAGTTTGATCCCCAATGTTCAGTTGCGTTTCCAGTAAGAATGCCAGATCAGCATTTGAAGCGCCTCAATAGCGCAAACACGTGAGCCCTCCTGACCAGCCCATTCAACACTCCCACATTCCATGCGATCAACGTGATCGGGGGACCACACCGCCCCCTCCACCAATAAACCATAGCCCCCCTGGACCAGCCTCCATCCCGCATCCCGCACCTCCTCAGGCCCGCCCTCGGATGCCCACCTACATCGGTTCACCTGGTACAAGATTTCAAAAGCCCCTGCACTGTCAGCTGTCACACATCGTCTCCCCCCCCCCCCCCCCCCGCCGATCTCGCAAAAAAACAATTCCAACCCCCACCAACACACTGACCACCTGCTCACCCCCCTCCCCCACTGGACCTCCGTGAGCTAGCGCACCCAACTAGCCTGGCAGCCCGCCCGTGGCACCCAACATCCTACCCGCCACAGACTCCCCTCCCCGCCCACTCACAAACACCATCCTGCTTCAAACGACAACATCAACATTCAAAGACCGATTGCGAAAAAACAATCTGAAGGCCCCACAGAAGAACAAAGGATAATGGCCGCCAGAGAGAGAAACAAAAAACAGATCTGAGCTCAATCCATTCATCCACGACCCATCCCCATTCCAACCAACCTCTAACCCCCTCCCCCAAGAACCCTCCGATAGGGGAAACAAAACCCGCTCAAAAAATAAAGAAGCCGAAAGCAGGGAGGGAAAAAGCTCCCCAAAGAACATCGCCAAGGACCACGGGCAGGGTGACAGGTAGAACCAAGCTCCCCCAAACAACTACTCCAAATTTCAATATGCTCCTTCTCCACTGGGGAATTGACTCTCAAAAACTCCATCCCTTCCTCTGGAGACCCATAATAATATTCACGACCATTAACAGCTCACCCAGTGGCGAGCCGGGTACAGCATGCCGAACTTCACCCAGTTCTTAAAGAGGTCAACCTTGACTTTGTTGAAGCCCGCTCTCCTCTTGGCCAGCTCTGCACTACGTCTCTTTACTCTGCTGGGTGAACTCTTCGTTTGAAGAGGTCCTCCAGCCGCTCCATAAACCTCTGTGAGGTCCTTCAGCCGCTCCATAAACCTCCGCCATCTTCCCCTGTATCGCAGGGAACGTGTCTCGGCCAGAGTGCTCCTTTCGTATAAACCCACTACTGGTCGCCGAATCTATTCCGAAGTGGAATAAACTCTTCCTCCAGCACTCCTGCAGCTTTTCCCATTAAAATAACCGCCCGATAACTGTAGAAAAGGTCCAAAACACGGCCAGAATCGGGCACGACCAAATGTGCGACCATTTACACCATGGAGTGCTAAAATAATTTAATATACAAACTCGCACAGACTGGCATAGACAGGCACACACACACATACACACACATACACGGTATTGGGATCCTTGCTTTACCTGACAGAGATTAATGATCTAGATCTTGTTATGATGTGGTGATGCCGGCGTTGGACTGGAGTGAGCGGAGTAAGAAGTCTTACAACACCAGGTTAAAGTCAATGTGGTTTGTTTCAAATCACTAGTTTTCCGAGGAGTACTCCTTCCTCAGGTGAGACATTTTGTTCGGGAGGACATGGCTGAACAATATCATATGAGGGTAACATTTTAAAAGGGGTGCAGGAACTGAGATAGCTAAGTGTATGTATGCATCGATCATTGAAGACGGAAGGACGAGACTTCCGGTTGCTGTGATGAAGTAGGAAGCGACACATTTGGGAGCTCCCGTTTTAAAATGACTTTGCGGCTCTTTTTAGAGCCCAAAACGGAAATTTTCCGACGTCTCCCGGTGGGGGTAGGTGTGCTGAACGACCTTCCCCGCAGTCCATGACTCGAACTCGGAGTGGAAAGGGGGACAAAGCAGCAGCAGCTCCCCAGAAAAAACGGGGGAAGGGATCCAAGGTGACCACCGGCAGAGCTCCAGAGGAGTGGAAACAGTGGGCCCAGGAGCAACTAGCTGCTCTCCTGCGCTGCTTCACACACTTCAAGGCTGAGGTACTGAGCTCTCTGCAGGAAACAAACAGAAGGCTGTCGGAGATTCAAACCACCCAGGGTGCTGCCATCAAGGAGTTGCAGACGCAGGCTCCTGAACGAGAGGAGGAGGCTGTAGTACTCGTGAGTAAGGTGGAGGGGCACGAGGCACTCCACAAGAAGTGGCAGGAACGCTTCGAGGAGCTTGATCACCGCATGAGGCGGAAAAATCTGCGGATCTTGGGCCTTGCGGAGGGGCTGGAGGGGTCGTACCTGACAACCTATGTGGCTATAATGCTGAACTCGCTAGTGGAGGCCAGGTCTTTCCATCTGCCCCTGGAGCTGGAGGAAGCACACAGAGTACTGGCCAGGAGACCTAAGGACAATCATCCCACGCGTGCGGTGCTGGTGAGTTTCCACCAATTCAGTGATCGGGATTGTGTGCTGCGCTGGGCCAAGAAGGTGAAGAGCAGCAATTGGGAGAATGGGGTAGTATGGATCTACCAGGATTGGAGTGCGGAGGTGGCTAAGCGCCGGTCTGTATTTAATCGGATGAAGGAGATGCTTTACAGGCAAAAGATAAAGTTCGGAATACTGCAGCCCACACGCCTGTGGGTAACTTATTCGGACCGGCATTATTATTTTGATTCCCTGGAGGACGCGTGGGCCTTCGTGCGGAAGGAGATACTGGACTTGAACTGGGGGTTTGGGGTTGCGGTGTCGGTTGTAATATCTTAGCGCTGGATTCTGCTGTTGCTATGTTCTTTTTTTTTGTACTTTTGCAATTTTGATATGGTTATTTATGGGGGTGTTGTTCTGCTATGTTTTTTTCTGCTGTGGGGCATTAGTTGAGTTGTGTATCTTGCGGGGAGGGTCGGGGTATTTGCTGTATTCTATGTTGGGTTGGGGGTATGGAGTGGGGCTGTTATTTGGGAGCTGCGTCAGAAGGGTGTGGTGGGGCAGTGCAAAAGTGCGGGCTTTCCTCTGGTTTCCCGCGCTGCGGGGCTGGGGGGGCGGAGTCGGTGACCGGGGAGGTGGGGCCCTAACTGGTTCTTCCCCGTGCTGGAGCGGTGCCTGGAGGAGGGATAGATTGGGGGTTGATCCCACTTTGGGAAGGGTCGGGTTATTGGCGGGAGTTTCCGGGGTCAGCAGAAGTTAACTGACCCACGGAAGTACAATGGAGGATGGTTCGCGGCTGGGAGGGTTCCTAGCTTGGGGGGAAGGGAGGGGGGAATGGGGAATACCGGGTTGCTGCTGGTAGGGTCAGGAAGGAGCTCGTGGGGCCTGGGGGGACAGAGTAGAGGTGTTGTCACTGTGGGGACTGGGTTGGGCAGGGGGTGCTGGCCTGGGGCGGGCAGTCGACGGGCTATGGCTAGTCAAGGGGGGAGGGGGGCGGTACGCCCTCTGATCCAGTTGGTCACCTGGAATGCGAGAGGGTTGAATGGGCCGGTGAAGCGGTCGAGGATACTGGCTCATCTGAAGGGGCTAAAGGCAGATGTGGCAATGCTTCAGGATACCCACCTGAAGGTGGCGGACCAGGTCCGTCTGAGGAAGGGATGGGGGGGGCAGGTTTTCCACTCTGGGTTGGATGTGAAGAACCGGGGAGTGGCGATACGGTGTTGGATCCTTCACTGGATCGGTCCAGCTCTAGGATGGGTAGGAGGCCGGCGGCGGCCAAGGTACTGAGAGGGTTTATGGATCAGATGGGTGGGGTGCATCCATGGAGGTTTGTGAGGCCGAGGGCACGCGAGTACTCTTTCTTCTACCACGCATATAAGGTCTACTCTCGGATAGATTTATTCGTGATGAGTAGGGGACTGATTCCGAGAGTGGAGGAGGCCGAGTATTCGGCCATTGTAATCTCCGACCATGCTCCGCATTGGATAGAGTTGGAGATGGGGAAGGTGCGGGACCGACGTCTGTTGTGGCGGTTGGATGTGGGGTTGTTGGCGGATGGGGAAGGTGTGTAGGAGGGTCCTGGCAAGTGTTGAGGGGTGCCTCGAGGTGAATGATACTGGGGAGGTTCAGGTGGGTATGGTCTGGGAAGCACTGAAGGCAGTGATTCGTGGGGAGCTGATATCCATCCGGGCGCACAGGGAGAGGAGCGAGAGGAGTGAGAGGGATAGACTGGTGGGAAAGATGCCGGTGATTGAGGGGGAGGCAGAGATAGTGGTGGCACTGGATGCGGAGAAGGCCTTCGATAGAGTGGAGTGGGGGTACCTATGGGAGATGTTGGGGAGGTTTGGATTTGGTGAAGGGTTCATTAGATGGGTATGGCTGCTATATGAGGCCCCAATGGCGTGCGTGACCACGAATAGGAGGAGGTCGGAGTACTTCTGGCTTTACCGAGGGACAAGGCAGGGTTGTCCCCTGTCCCCCTTGTTGTTTGCACTGGCAATCGAGCCGATGGCGATGGCGTTGAGGGATTCAGAGAGGTGGAGAGGCATGGTGCGAGGTGGAGAGGAACATAGGGTGTCGTTGTATGCCGATGACCTGTTACTGTATGTGGCGGACCGGTGGGAGGGATGCCGACAGTGATGGAGTTGCTAGCTGAGTTTGTGACCTTTTCAGGTTATAAATTAAATTTAGGCAAGAACGAGGTGTTTGTGGTGCACCCTGGAGACCAGGAGGAAGGAATTGGTAGGCTCCTGCTTAGGCGGGCAGGGGAGAGCTTTAGGTACCTTGGGGTGCAGGTGTCCAGGGACTGGGGGACTCTTCACAAGCATAACTTCACCAGACTTGTAGATCAGATGGAGGAGGAGTGCAAGAGGTGGGACATGCTGCCATTATCGTTGGCGGGGAGGGTACAGTCCGTCAAAATGACGGTGCTTCCGAGGTTCTTGTTCCTCTTTCAGTGCCTGCCCATCTTTATCCCCAGGGCCTTCTTTAGGAGAGTGACTAGCAGTATTTTGAGCTTTGTGTGGGCACATGGGACTCCGAGAGTGAAGAGGGTGTTCCTGGAGTGAGGGAGGGATAGATGCGGGCTTGCGCTGCCCAACCTTCTGGGGTACTATTGGGCAGCCAATGTGTCAATGGTGCGTAAATGGGTGATGGAGAGGGGAGCGGCGGCGTGGAAAAGAATGGAGATGGCGTCATGTAGAGGTACAAGCGTGGGTGCAATGGCAATGGCACCGTTGCCGCTCTCGGCTAAGAGGTTTACCACGAGCCCTGTGGTGGCGGCGACGCTAAGAATCTGGGGACAGTGGAGACAGCATCGGGGGGGAAACGGGGGGCTCGATGGAGGCTCCACTGGGTGGCAACCATCGGTTCATCCCGGGGAACAAGGATGGGGGATTTAGGGGGGTGGCAAAGGGCGGGCATCAGCAAATTGAGGGACCTGTTTATTTGCGGGAGGTTTGCGGGCATGGGGGAACTGAAAGATAAATTTGGCCTTCCCCAAGGGAACATGTTCAGATACTTGCATGTAAAGGTGTTTGCTAGGCGACAGGTAGAGGGATCACCTCTGCTGCCGTCGCGGGGGACGATGGACAGACTGCTTTCGGGGGTGTGGGTCGGAGAGGGGAAGGTGTCTGATATCTATAAGGTAATGCAGGAGGTGGAGGAGTCGTCAGTGGACGAGCTGAAGGCTAAATGGAAGGAGGAACTTGGGGAGCAGATAGAGGACGGGACTTGAGCGGATGCCTTGGAGAGAGTCAACTCTTCCTCCTCATGTGCGAGGCTTAGTCTCATCCAATTTAAGGTGCTGCACCGGGTCCACATGTCCGGGGCTAGGATAGTAGGTACTTTTGGGGGTGAGGACAGGTGCACCAGAAGTTCGGGGAGTCCAGCGAACCATGCCCATATGTTCTGGGCATGCCCAGCACTGGAAGAATTCTGGAAGGGGGTGACGGGGACGGTTTCGAGGGTGGTTGGATCCAGGGTCAAACCAGGGTGGGGATTCGCGATTTTTGGAGTTGTGGTAGAGCCGGGAGTGCAGGAGGCGAAAGATGCCGGTGTCTACAGTGGTAGGATGCAAGGCCCCCAAGTGTGGAGACCTGGATCAGTGACATGGCGGGATTTATAAAATTGGAAAGGGTCAAATTTGCCCTGAGAGGATCTATACAACGGTTCTATAAACGGTGGCAGCCTTTTCTGGACTTCCTGGCTCAAAGATAGGTATCTTGGTCAATAGCAGCAGCAACCCGGGGGGGGGGGGGTGCTCCTTTTTGTACTGTCTATTCTGTAACTTTATATGGTGTTAATTTGCGTTGTTGTTAAAATGCTGTGTTGTTCATGGAGTTGGGGAGAATGTTTATGATTGTTAATATTATTGTTATTTTTGGTATTTTACTATGGTGCGTTATTGTTGTATAAATTCAAAATTTTTCAATAAAAATTATTTCAAAAAAAGAGGATGAAAGGACAGGTGGACAGCAGTTATTAAAGATTAAAACATTTTGGGCTTTATTGAAAGGGGCACAAAGCAAGTGAGCGAAGAGGTTATCCTGAACTTACACAAGATTGCACAGGAATAGATACAGAGTAATGCTCCCTCTCCACTGTCTCCAACAAACACTCCCAGGACAGCTACAGCACGTGGTTAGATACGTGGAAAGCTCCCCCTACACTGTCCCCATTAAGCACTCCCAAGGCAGGTACATCACGGCGTTAGAAATAGAGTAAAGCGCCCTCTTCAATGCCCCCATCAGTCACACCCAGCCCAGGTACAGCACAGGGGTAGATACAGCGGAAAACTCCCTCTACACTGTCCCCAAAAAATACTCCCAGGTCAGGTACAGCACGGGGTTAGATACAGAGTAAACTCCCTCTATACTCTCCCCATCAAACAATTACAGGACAGGTCCGGCACAGGGGGAGATTAAGTGGAAAGCTCCCTCTGCACTGTCCCCATGAAACAGTCCCAGGACAGGTACAGCACGGAGTTAGATAGAGTAAAGATCTGTCTGCACTGTTCCCATTAAACAGTCCCAGGAGAGATACAGCACGGGATGAGATCCAGAGTAAAGCTGCCTCCACATTGTCCCCATCAAACATTCCAAGGACAGGTACAGCATGGAGTTACATACAGAGTAAAGCTCCCTCCACACTGTCCCCATCAAACACTTCCAGGACAGGTACAACATGGGATTAGACAAAGAGAAAAGCTCCCTCTACACTGTCCCCATCAAACACTTCCAGGACAGGTACAACACGGGATTAGATGCAGAGTAAAGCTCCCTCTACGCTGCCCCCATCAAACACTCCCGGGACAGATACAGTGTGGGGTTCGCTAACGAGTAAAGCTCCATCTACACGCTTCCGTTAAACTTTCCCTGCGCAATTACATTGGAAGAGGGATAGGCTATGCAGCCCGTCGACGCTACTCTGCGACGGTACAATACGGACATGGCTGAACTTTCACTTCGAGTCCGTTATCCCCACACTATCCTCATAGCCTTTTATGTCTTTGGGATATTGAAAGTAGGCAATACCTGCTTTAAACATCTTCAGTTACTGAGCGTACATAGCCCTCTGGATCAGAGAATATCAAATATTCACAGCCCATTGAACAGAGACATTTCTCCTCTCCATTCTAATTGGCTTCCCCCATAACTTGTAAATGCATCTCCTGGTTCTGGACTCCGAAAGCAGGGGAACCACCAGACCCACATCTACCTTGTCTGTCCCATTGAGTATTTTGTAGTTTTCAATGAGATCATCTCTCATTCATTGAAACGGTGGAGAATCCAGGCCCAGTTTCCTCAATCTCTCTCCACAGGACAATCCCGGCAGCCCCGGAATAAGTCTGGTGAACCTCTGCAGTAATAATCTCCTTCCGAAGGAAAAGGGACCAAAACTATTCACAGTGCTCCAGGAGTGGTCTAACCAAGCTCAGATACAATTGAAGCAGAATCTAACACCCCTGAACACAAAACGCATTTAGTTCAAGTTCAACGTACTTTTAGTCTTCCTAATATATTGTTGCATATGCAGTGCAGCAATATCTGTACTGTCCATGTGTACTGTCCCCATAAGGTGGTCGATCGAATAAAAAATCTTCATTACAGAATGAGGCTATTTTGCGCATCTCGTCTGCCCTGACCCCAAAGAGAAAACTAACGAATTTCACTCCACCGCCTATCCACGTAAACCCTTAATCTGCACATATTTGTGACAAAGAGGTGCATTTTTAGCACGACCAATCCACCTAACCTGCACATCGTTCGACTGTGGGAAGAAACCTGAGCACCCGGAAAAATCCCACCAGGGAACAGCGATGAGGTTCTACCTCCACACAGACAGTGACCCAACGTCGGTCTAATGTGGGGTGTGAGAAATTCCTGTACCATTGAGGCAGGACCTCAGACCTCCTACGCTCAAGTCATCCTTGTGATTAAGGGTCAATATATTATTATCTTTTTTAATATATTGCTGCATCTGCATTATGGACAAGGACCCACGCAGGGCTCCAAGAGCCTTTGTACATCTGCACTTACCCTACACATGTTTGGGTTGTAGGAGCAAGGGCCAGTTAGATACAGGAGAATGTGCAAACACGACACGGACAGTGACGAGGCGTCGGCATCGAACGCAGTTTCTCGGCCCCGAGAATCAGCATCGTTAGCCACTGCGTCACTGTGTTGCCACCACTTTCTAAGCATTTCAGAGATGTTCTTCACAACTGGTCCTCCTACCAAACAGAGACACAGATCTAGAGAGCGTCCAAATAGATTTACAGCACAGGGTTAGATACAGAGTAAAGCTCCCTCCACACTCTCCCAATCAAACACTCCCAGAACAGTTTCAGTTCGGGGTTATATACAGTGTAAAGCTCCCTCTACACTGTCGCCATTAAACACTCCCCGGAGAGGTACAGCGCGGCGTTAAATACAGATTAAAGCTCCCTCTACACTGTCCCCATTAAACAATCCCAGGATAGGTACAGTCCGGGGTTAGACACAGTGTAAATCCCCCTCTACACTGTCGCCATTAAACACTCGCAGGACACGTACAGCACGAGGTTAGATACAGAGTGAAGCTCCGTCCACACTGTCGCCATCAAACACTCCCAGGAGAGGTACAGCATGGGTTTTGATACAGAGTAAGCTCCCTCTACGATGCCCCCATCAAACAATCACAGGAAAGTTATAGTCCGGAGTTAGATACTGAGTAAAGCTCTCTCTACACTGTCCCATGAAACACTCCCAGGACAGGTACAGCACAGGGTTAGATGCAGAGCAAAGCTCACTCTACACTGTCACCATCAAACACTTCCAGGACAGGTACAACACAGGGTTAGATATCGAGTATGGCTCCCTCAGTAATGCCCCCATCAACTCTCACAGGACAGGTACCGCACAGGGTAATATACAGAAGAATTATTCCTCGAGAGATTCCCTATCAATATTCCCTTGGCAGACATAGCACATGATAATCACAGTAAATGGCAGAAGTCTTCCGCTATGGACATACAGACGGATATGGGCGGATATATCAACAACTCGCTGGAAGCGGCAATGATGTGGATAAGGTTGTCAAGGAGATCTCCGGTATATGGGACCATGATGGCTCAGTATTGGCACTGCTGCTCACGGAGCCGAGGTCCCAGATTCGAATCCCCTTCTGGATCACTGTCCTGTGGAATTTGCACATTTTCGCAGTGTCTGCGTGGCTTTCGCCCCCACAACACAAAGATGTGCAGGGTACATGGATTGGTCAAGCTAAATTGTCCCTTCATTTGAAAAAATGAATTGAGTACTCTAAATTTATCAATAAAAAAGAAGACCTCCGCCATGTTTGCGTTCATTGGATATGGCATAGATTTTGAAATTCGCAGGTTCTGTGCAGATGGACAGAACCTTAGCTCGGTCACACTTGGAAGTCTATAAGCATTACTGGTCGCCAAAGTACATAGAACATAGAACAGTACAGCACAGAACAGGCCCTTCGGCCCTCGATGCTGTGCCGAGCCACGATCACCCTACTCAAACCCACGTATCCACCCTATACCCGTAACCCAACAACCCCCTCCCCCCTTAACCTTACTTTTTAGGACACTACGGGCAATTTAGCATGGCCAATCCACCTAACCCGCACATCTTTGGACTGTGGGAGGAAACCGGAGCACCCGGAGGAAACCCACGCACACACGGGGAGGACGTGCAGACTCCGCACAGACAGTGACCCAGCCGGGAATCGAACCTGTGACCCTGGAGCTGTGAAGCATTTATGCTAACCACCATGCTACCGTGCTGCCCACGGTATATGAAAAGTAGATGGATGTGGGTTCTTTTGAGAGGGTACAGAGGCGGGCTCCCAATTTTTCATAGGTTTGGGTTTGGGTTGAGCGTTGTAGTGTGGGTCCAGTTGTTGGCTGTGTCGCTCATATCAAACTTGCCACTGAATGAGATGAACTCAGGGTATTTGGCGTTCCAGATGGGTGCAATTCAGCCCTTGGAAATGGCACTTCATGTTTCAGCTGTGTGGGGGAGGGGAAGAGAGAGGACGATGGAGCATCGGTTGTCGCTGTACGCCGATGACCTGCTGTTGTTGGTGTCGGGTTGATTGGAAAGCACGGGCAGAATGATGGGATTATTGGAGAGGTTTGGGGCCTTTCCGGGTTAGATATTGAGTGTCGGAAAAAGTGAGGTGTTTCCGCTGAATGATGCGGAGCGGGAGGCAAACGTGGGTGCCCTGCCGTTTAAGGTGGAAGGTGAATGGTTTTGGTACATGGCGATCCAGGTAATGCCTGAGTGGGCCACAATGCGTAGGTGGAGCCGCTTTCTTCACAAAGCTTTGTTTCAATCCCAAAATTAATCCCACTGCCCGCTCTCTCCCCATAGCCCTCTATCCATGCCCGCTCTCTCCCCGTAACCGTGTATCAATACCAAATTAATCCCACTGCCCCACTCTATCCCCATAGCCCTGTACCGACCCAAAACTTATCCCACTTCCGCGCTCAATCACCATAGCCGTGTATCAATCCCAAACTAATCGCACTACCCCGCTCTTTCCACATTGCCCTGTATTCATCTACAGCCTTATCCCACTACCCCACTCTCTCTCCATAGCTCTGTATCAATCCCCAAACTAATCCCACTGCCCCTCCTATTCCCCATAGCCGTGTATCAATACCGAAACTAATCACACTTCCCCACTCTCTCCCCCCAGCCCTGTACCGACCCCAAACTAATCCCACTGTCCCGCTCTCCCCCCATAGCCGTGTATCAATCTCCAAACTAATCCCACTGCCCCACTCTCTCCCCATAGCCCTGCCCCGACCCAAAACGGATCCCACTTCCGCGCTCTCTCCTCACTGCCGTGTATCAATCCCAAACTAATCGCACTACTCCTGTTTCCCCATAGCCCTGTATTCATCTACAAATTTATCCCACTGCCCCACGCTCTCCCCATAGCCCTGTATCAATCCGCAAACGAGTCTCACTGCACGACTCCCTACCCATAGCACTGTATCAATCCAGAGACTAAACCCAATTCTTGACTCCCTCCCCATTGACCTGTATCAGTTCCCAAACTAAGCCCACTGCCCCACTCTCTCCCCATAGCCCTGAAGCAATCCCGAAGCTAATCACAAGGCCCCATGCTCTCCCCATGGCCCTGTATCAATCCACAAACCAAACCCACTGCCCTCTCTACCCCAGAGCACTGTATTAACCCCAAAATAGTTCCACTGCTCCGCTCTCCCCATAGCCCTGTCTCAATCCCCAAATTAATCCCACTTTCCCGCTTCCATCCCATTGCCCTGTGTCAATCCACAAACTAAACCCACTGCTCGACTCCCTCCGGATAGCCCTGTATTAATCCACATACTAAACCCACAGCTCGACTCTTTCCCCATAGCCCTGTATCAATCCCCAAACTAATACCGCTGCTCCACTCTCCCCCATATCCCTGCATCAATCCACAAACTAATCCCACTGCCCCACTCACTCCCCATAGCCCTGTATCAATCCAAATCTAAGGCCACTGCCCCGCTCTCTCCCCATATACCCGTATCAATCCAATACTAAACCCACTGCGCCACTCTCCCCCAATAGCCCTGCATCAATCCACAAACTAAACCCACTGCCCCGCTCTCTCCACATAGCCCTGTATCAATCCTGAAACTAATCTCACTGCCCCGCTCTCTCTCCATAGCCCTGTGTCAATGGTTAAACTAATCCCAATGCCCCAGCGTCACCCCTTTGCCCGAGAACATTCCACAAACTGATCGCACTTTGGCACCCTCTCCCTGTTGTCCTGGATCATTCCACATACAGATCCCACTTCGTCAGACTCTCCCTGTAGTTCTGGATTAAACCCGAAACAGACCGTACGGTCCCGGCTTTTCCCTATTGTCCTGGGTCAATCCCGAAGCAGATCCCACTGTCCCGGCCTTTCCCTATTGTCCTGGATCATTCCGCAAATACATTCCACTGTCCCAGCCTCTCCATAATGTCTAGGATAATTCCACTGCTCCAGCCTCTCCCTATTATCCTGGATCAATCCAGAAACAGATCCCACTTCCACAGCCTCTCCTTATTGTCGAGGATCATTCCACAAACAGATCCCACTGCCCCAGCCTCTTCCTATTGTCCTGCATCATTCGAAAAACATATCCCAATTCCACAGCCTCTCCTTATTGTCGAGGATGAATCCACAAACAGATCCCACTGTCCCGGCTTCTCCCTATTGTCCTGCACCATTCCAGAAACAGATCCCACTTCCACATCCTCTCCTTATTGTCGGGGAACATTCAACAAACAGATCCCACTGTCCCAGTCTCTCCCTATTGTCCTGGATCAATCCAGAAACAGATCCCACTTCCACAGCCTCTCCTTATTGTCGAGGATCATTCCACAAACAGACCCCACTGTCCCAGCCTCTTCCTATTGTCCTGCATCATTCGAAAAACAGATCCCAATTCCACAGCCTCTCCTTATTGTCGAGGATGAATCCACAATCAGATCCCACTGTCCCGGCCTCTCCCTATTGTCCTGCATCATTCCAGAAACAGATCCCACTTCCACAGCCTCTCCTTGTTGTCGAAGATCATTCCACAAACAGATCCCACTGTCCCAGCCCCTTCCTATTGTCCTGCATTATTCCAGAAACAGATCCCACTTCCACAGCCTCTACTTATTGTCGGGGAATATTCAACAAACAAATCCCACTGTCCCAGCCTCTCCCTATTGTCCTGGATCAATCCAGAAACAGATCCCACTTCCACAGCCTCTCCTTATTGTCGAGGATCATTCCACAAACAGACCCCACTGTCCCAGCCTCTCTCTATTGTCCTGGATCATTCGAGAAACAGATCCCAATTCCACAGCCTCTCCTTATTGTCGAGGATCATTCCACAGACTGATCCCACTGCCCCAGCCACTTCCTATTGTCCTGCATCATTCGAGAAACAGATCCCACTTCCACAGCCTCTCCGTATTGTCGAGGATCATTCCACAAACAGATCACACTGCCCCAGCCTCTCACTATTGTCCTGCATCATTCCAGAAACACATCCCACGGTCTCAGCCTCTCCTTATGTTCTGGGCCATTCCACAAACAGCTCCCACTGCCCCAGTTTCTCTCTATTGTCCTGGATCATTCCACAAATAGATCGGACCTCAAAGGTAGCGATCTCAGGATTACTACCGATGCCACGTGCTGTCAGAATTGAAATGACAGGATATATAGGATGAATACGTGGCTGAAGAGCTGGTGTCGGGGGAGGATTTCAGATTCCTGGCGAATTGGGACCGGTTTTGGTGGAGGTGGGACCTGTACAAACCGGACGGTTAAACCTGGGCACGTCTGGAACGATGTCCGGGGTTTGGGGGGGGGGGGATATCGGTGATCATGGGTGATTTTAATCTTCACATAATTGGGCACATGGAATTAGCCACAATACCGTAGAGGAGGATTTTCTAAACTGTACACGGAATGGTTTTCTTGTCCAATATGTGGAGGAACGGACAAGAGAGCAGGCCATATTAGACTGGGTACTGTGTAATGTGAATGAAATCGTTGCCAATCTGGCTGTACGAGACCACTTTGGGATGAGCGACCATAATATAATAGAATTTTTTAAAATCAATATGGAGAGTGAAGGAGTTAATTCGGAGACTCGTGTGCTGAATCTTAATAAAGGGAACTATGAGGCTATGAGGCGTGAGTTGGACTTGATAGATTGGGCAGAGTTACGTAAATGGTTGACAGTGGATCGGCAATGGCAAACATTCAAGGGACGCATGGAGGAACTACAGCAACGTTCTATCCTGTCCGGCACAAAAGCAAAGGGGGTAAGAGGGCCAATCCATGGCTTTCAAAACAAATTAGAAATAGTATCCGATGCAAGGAAAAAGCAGATAGTTTGACCAAGAAAAAGAATAGTTCTGAGGATTGGGAGCCGTTTAGAATTCAGCAAACAAGGACGAAGGGATTGATTAAGAAGGGGAATGTAGAATACGAAAGGAAGCTTGCAGGGAACATAAAGACTGACGCTAAGGGTTTCTACAGATATGTGAAGAGGAAGAGATTGGTGTAGAGAAAAGTAGGCCCACTACAGACAGAAAAGGGATTGCATAATAAGGGACAAAGACATGGCTGAGCAATTGGATACATGATTTGGTTGTGTATTTACAAATGAGGACACAAATCAGATCCCAGAAATGTTGGAGAATGAAAGGTTTAGTGAGAGGGAAGAACTGAGGGAGATAAACATTAGTAGAGAAACGGTGATGGGAAAACAGATGGAATTGAAGGCGGATAAATCCCCAGGGCCTGAGAATCTGCATGCCGGAGTTCTTAAAGAGGTGGTTCTGAAAGTAGTGGATGCACTGGTGGTCATCTTCCGGGATTTCATAGACTCTGGAACTGTCCTGCAGATTGGAGGGTAGCTCACGCCATTCCGATATTCAAAAAGACAGGTAGAGAAAAAACAGGGAGTTATAAGCCAGTAAGACTAACATCAGAGTGGGAAAAACGCTTGAATTCATTATTAAGGATTTAATAGTTAGAAAGCAGTGGCAGGATCAGTGAGAGTCAGCATGGATTTAAGAAGGGGAAATCATGCTTGATAAATCTGTTATAATTCTCTGAAGAGGCAACCAGGACAGTCGACAAGGGGGAGGCAGTCGGTGTGGTATAGTTGGACTTTCAGAAGGCGTTTGACAATGTTCCGCATCAGAGATTATTGTGCAAAATTAAAGCGCATAGTATTGGAGGATATGTATTGAGGTGGATAGAAAACTGGTTGGCAGAGAGGAAACAAACTGTAGGGATTAAAGGGTCCGTTTCAAATTGGCGTTGGGAATCCAGCTATTCACAACACATATTGATGATTTGGATGAGGGAACAAAATGTAACAGCTCAAAGTTTGCACATGATACCAAATTAGGTGGGAGGGTGAATAGCAACGAGGATGCAGGGGTCTTACAGCAATATCTGGACAGGTTGGGCGAGTGGGTAAAACAATGGCAGACGCAGTATAATTTGGATAAGTGTGAGGTTATTCGTTTTGGAATCAAAAACAGAAAGGCACATTTCTAACCGAATGGTTGGGAGAGGGGCGTGTGCAGTGGGACCTGTGTTTTTATGTGCACCATTCGCTGAAGGTAAGTATGCAGGCTCATGGTATGCTGGCCTTCGTTGCAAAATGTTTCGAGTATAGAAGCAGGGATGTGTTGCTGCAAAAGTACAGGGCCTTGGTGAGGCCACACGTGGAGTATTGTGTACAGTTTTTATCTCCTTCTCTGAGGAAGGATGTTCTTGCTCTCGAGGGTTGCAGCGAGAGCTTTACCAGATTGATCCCAGAGACGGCGGGACTGTCATATGAGGAAAGATTGACTAGGTTGGGATTTCTCTTGCTGGCGTTCAGAAGAATGAGGGGGATCTCATCGAGACTTATAAAATTCTAACAGGACTAGACAAGGCAGATGCAACGACAATTTTATCAATGATGGGTGTGTCCAGAACCAGAGGTAACAGCCTGAGGATTCAGAGTAAACCATTTAGGAGAGAGATAAAGAGACATTTCTTCAGACAAAGTGGTGAGCCTGTTGAATTCATTGCCACAGTAACAGGTTGATGCTAAAGCTTTGAATATGTTCTTTTTAAAAATAAATTTAGATTACCCAATTATTTTTTCCAATAAGGGGCAATTTAGTGTGGCTAATCCACCGACTCTGCACATTTTTGTGTTATTGGGGCGAAACCCACGCACCCACAGGGAGAATGTGCAAACTCCACACGGACAGTGACCCAGAGTCGGGATCGAACCTCGGACCTCAGCGCCGTAAGGCAGCTGTGCTAACCACTAGGCCACCTTGCTGCACTAACTTTGAATACATTTAAGAGGCGGCTGCATATAGCACTTGGGGAGAATGTGATCAAAGACTATGGGGAGAAAGCAGGATTAGGCTGTTGAGTTGGATGATGAGCCATGATCGTGATGAATGGCGGAGCAGACTTGAAGGGCCAAAAGGTCTCCTCCTGCTGCTATCTTCTATATACTCTATATGGATCTAAACACCCCGTCTGTCCCTGGACCCTGCTTCACCCAACAACTATCAGTCACTTCTATATTACCTCCATACGAACACCCCACCCCCTTCTGTACCTGCACAATGGTTCTGCAAATAACTGTCACTCACGCCTATACCACCTGTATACGTATACCGACCCCCTCCTCTGTACCTGCACCTTGCTTCTACTAACAACATTCCATCACTCCTATAACACCTCTATACGTACACACTTCGTCTGTAAATGCACCCTGCTTTCCCAAACAACTTTCACTCACTCCTCTGAAAACACTATACGTACACACCTCGTCTGTACCTGCTCGCATCTCCTCCAATCAACTTTCACTCACTCCTATACCACGTCTTTACGGACACACATCTGTCTGTACCTGCGACCTGATTCTCCAAACAACTTTTGGTCACTCCTATACGTCCTCGATACGTTCACCCCACCCCGTCAATACCTGCACCCTGCTTTCCCAAACAACACCTATACCATCTCCATAAGTACACCTACCACTCTGTACCTGCCCCCTCAACCAACATTCACACACACGTAAACCACCTCAATACGTACACCTCCAAATCCTTAAATACTTCTGCGGCGTTATTCCCCACTCCAAAAGTCCACTCTCATCCATACACTCCCAGCGCAATCTATCCAATCCGTCCTAACATGGTCCTGTACAAAATCTCTCACTGTTTGACCTTCTGTTGTCACACACCTTCTCTCCTACATATCTTCACACATCACCTCATCATCGTCAGTTTTGCTCCATACCTACCCACACATTTTAACTTCAAGTAGTCTATTAACATTTCCAAATATTCATCCATCCTGTCCAAAAACTTTTCACCAAAGCTTTCCACTCCACTGCTCCTAATATCACTCCCCTGTCCACACCCATACTTGAACATTCTCCATACAGCAATGTCGTAATCCGTTCCCATACGGCTACCAAACCTTTGCAACTCGGATATGCGCAATTATAGCCACGCCGTTTCATTGCCTTCATTACCCACGTTTCCACCCCTGCTGCCAATTCAATAACCACCTCCATACCTCCACTGTCATTCCTCCACTCATCATGCAGCATCCATCTCATTTTCTTCCCTTCACCGTACCATTTTGCAAGCTCCTCTCGGAACGTGCAGCTTTGCCTCCACCTAATCACGTATCTCTATAGCAATTCCTATTCGATATTGACCATCGTCGTTCCAGTTCAACATATTGTTTCCCTCCCACTGACGCTATTAAAATGATGGCCCACAGCGTTAACCACGTGGGAGTTCAGCACTCTTCACCCATGTCCATCTCCATCACGTTTTCATCCTGCAGCACAATGCGACAATGATTCAATTACATCTCTACTGTCCGCCCGGCTTCTGGCATCTCAAACCATATTCTAAATCAGCCCACATACACGGCAGCATGCCAGCTTGAACTGCTCCTCTGAACTTCCTCCTTCGCTGTTTACTTCTCTTATTTGAATAATACCTTGATTCAAATGTAATAAACATTGTTGCAGATCGATTTAAAAAACTGTTCGAAGTTTAAGCATATTCTCACGACAATCAATCATTTTTCGTTTATAATTCTCTGACATTTCTTAAATTATTACAGATTCTGAATGAGTATTTTTTTTAGTAAACTCATAAATAAGTGAAGAGGATTACGGAAAAATGCGCCATAAACTGGGATTAATCAGTCGAATGTTTCGGTGGAAATAAGCATCAGTATACAATTGGACCCATTTTATTTTTACATTTCTATCAGTGTTGTGAAGTAATTTGACAAATTAACAGATTACAATATTTTAGTGTGCTACGCCAAATGTATGTATTTTCATAGAACATATAACATAGAACAGTACAGCACAGAAAAGGCCCTTCGGCCCTCGATGTTGTGCCGAGCAATTATCACCCTACTGAAACCCATGTATCCACCCTATACCCGTAACCCAACAACCCCCCTTTAACCTTAATTTTTAGGACACTACGGGCAATTTAGCATGGCCAATCCACCTAACCCGCACATCTTTGGACCGTGGGAGGAAACCGGAGCACCCGGAGGAAACCCACGCACACACGGGTAGGACGTGCAGACTCCGCACAGACAGTGACCCAGCCGGGAATCGAACCTGGGACCTTGGAGCTGTGAAGCTTTTATGCTAACCACCATGCTACTGTGCTGCTCCGAGTAAATCCAGTGCTGTCATTGGATTGCAGATGTTGGTCAATTTACTGCTGGTTAATTTTACAACAAATAGCTGGTTCTAAAAGTAAAAATTATTTGATCTGCTGATTGGATTTAGTAATATTGGGTGATACTTGTAATCAACTTGAAATGGGACAAGGAGAATGGGAGTCCCGTCTTCAGTAATGTTTTCCTCCAAATTTCACTAATTTCCCTAACAGTGTAAAGGGATATTTGATCGAACTGAGCAGCAGGTTTCTGAATTTTCTCTGGGTTATTGTGTAAATAGCTGTGTTGCTGCAGGAGCTCAGAAGCTGCAGCATAATCCCAGCCTCTTGAAAGTTAGGAAAGGGAGTATATTGGTATCTTCTCATGAAGGCCGCCGTAATTCTAACGTATATGAAATATATAACTGTCGTTATCCAGAGTAGGATAAAACTACTGGATATTGCAAAGAGTAAAACAATGGATCGTCTCCGGTTCATCAGCTCAGCATCCTTTTCATTCCTGTCACTGCTGTGCTTCCGGAGGCTCATTCGGCCGCGACTGGCTATTAAAATGCGTCTGATGGTGACAATATTAAATAACAAAATCAGAAAGAATGGAATCACTGGGGTTAGCAGCTGCTCAATCCAAGAAAATGCTATCCAAATCGGATCAAAGAAAAAATTTGTGGACAGCTTGCACCCTAACTGCATCCAGTAGTAATAAGAGGAATACAGGAAGGGCCAGGGAATGTTCTTCAAGCAGAGCAGCGAGCTCACAGTGGTGATGACAACAACAGCAGTTTTCTCGGTGCAGTATTTGGTTTTCAGCTTCTGACAGCAAATGGCCACCAGGCGATCAAAGGTAAAAGAGACAGTCAACCAAACAGAAATGTCGATTGCAGCGGGAGACATGAAGAGAATGAATCTGCAAACGGGAGTGTGGAGCAGGAATGTGTTTTTCCAATATAATGTAGCAATGCGATGTAATATTACATTCCAGACAATAACCATGAGATCGGCTGCCGCCATAGCCACCAGATAGAGGGTGATGCATTTGGAGAGGCCACAATTTTTGAAAGAGAGGATTACGATTGTAACGATGTTCACTGTGAGAAGTAGAATAGATACCAGTCATAATAATAATGTCACAAGCATGCGCACATTAACACTGCGATGAGGTTACTTTGGAAGTCGCCACATGTTTCGGTACACAGAGAGAACATTCAGAAAGTCAAATTCAGATGTAACAGGCAGATATATCGGGACTTGTGGGAGGAAATTGCAGCACCCGGAGGAAACCCACGCAGACATGGGGGGACTATGCAGACTCCACACAGACAGTGACCCAAGCCGGGAATCGAATCTGGGTCCCTGGAGCTGTGAAGCAACAGTCTTAAACTCTGTTTACTCAGAGAGTAGTAAGTAGTAAGGGCGTGGAATGCCCTGCCTGCAACAATAGCGGACTCGCCAACATTAAGGGCATTTAAATGGTCATTGAATAAACATATGGATGTTAAGTGAATAGCGGAGATGGTATTTGGAGTGGTTTCATCGGTCGGCGCAACATCGAGGGCCGAAGTGCCTGTACTGGGCAGTAATGTTCTATATTCTATGCTCTGTGCTAACGCCAGGTTATAGTCTGTGCTGGTGATAATGCCAAAAGAACGGCGCGGTCGCATAGTGGCCACAGCGCCAGCGTCAAGGGTTAGATTCCCGGCTTGGATCACTGTCTGTGCGGATTCTGCACGCTCTCCCCGTGTCTGCGTGGATTTCATCCAGGTGCTCCGGTTTCCATCCACTGTCCAAAGATGTACAGGTTAGGTGGATTAGCCGTGCTAAATTGCCCTTAGTGTCCAAAAAGGGTTAGGAGGGGTTACTGGGTTGCGGAGATAGTATGGAGGCGTCGGGCTAAGTGCGGTGCTCTCTCCAAGGGCCGGTGCAGTCTCGACGGGCTGAACGGCCTCCTTACG
Source organism: Scyliorhinus canicula (assembly GCF_902713615.1). Classification (NCBI taxonomy): domain Eukaryota; kingdom Metazoa; phylum Chordata; class Chondrichthyes; order Carcharhiniformes; family Scyliorhinidae; genus Scyliorhinus; species Scyliorhinus canicula. The sequence continues at coordinate 108,952 of NW_024055719.1, forward strand.
CACTGTAAAGTCTGAGATTATATATCATTTTATGATTCTGTAACTGGTCAACACTCAATTTAGAACAACTGCTACAATCAGGTTCATTTGAAGTTCCATATACTGATATCCAAACCCCAGCGTTCTGCGATCATCTACTGATATACGGGGCTTGGTGTTGTCGCGCATTGTGGATTATCAGCTCTGAGCTGGAATGCTATGTTTGAGACTTCAGATGGCGTTGAATAAACTGTTTCAATGGATACATTAAAACTGGGGACAAAGCCTTTTTGGAAAGCCGATAATGTCCAAGTTTATTGGTTTGACGGAACAGAAAATAAGAATGATGACCAGATCGGCAGGGAACAAATCAATAATAAAAATGAGCTGTGTGATCAACCGCTCTGGAAAGGAGATAGGAAAGGGAGCAGAAAGAAGCAGAAAGAAAACGCTGCGCTACATTTGAAAGGCAAAACATAATTAAACATGAAGCTGGTCGGAGGTAAGAGAATCCAAAGGGGGGAAAATGGCGTTGCAGAATATCTGACAAATATAAACAATCAGAAGAAAACATATCAAAAAGCCAATGTCTGTGAATAAATAAAATATCAGCACTGTAATGCAGTAGGACAAAGGACGCATTAAGAGATAAGCTACAATGAGTTTTCCAGATCAGATAGTTATTCTAATGTTCAAACTGAAGAACGTTAAAAAATCATCACCATGTTTAACTCAAAATTGAAGGGCAACACAATACATTTGACCGTTTTTGGAAATTAAACAGAAACAAGTTCAATATTTTAAGAATAAAAGTAATTTACCAGGTACACCGACCGTTGCGAGTATAGGATAGTACACAGCTACTGACTCGGAAGATTTTGTCCAACGCATTTTCTGTGCCAAGGACTCGTGCTGGTGTTGGTGAAGATCTGACCCCTGGTGTTTGACACAGTAAAGTACCTTGAACGGTGTATTTATATTAAACTGGATGCTTAGTGATGCGAGGTCTATCCATCCCTAATGATGTTCTTTACAGGTTGCTCAACAAACAATTTACTGACAGCAGCTGCGCTCTCACTGTCAGTATCATTGGGGATTACATCACAATCTTAGGATCAAGGTCGAAACTCAAAGATGACGGCTATAGTTAACTATACAATGTTGCTTATTTGAAAATCAGGGCAACAACACCGTTTTTTCATTTGATTACTGGGCACATATTGCCCATTCCCTCGCATCATCCCCTCACTCACAATGTAGCGTTCACTGTCCTTATTCCAAGTAAAGATTCGGCGTCTTTGTTCCTTTCAGTTTCCCCAGATTATTTTTCTCTGGTCCTTCCGCATTCATGTGTCCAAATTTATTTTCGCTCTTCTTCTGTCTCCCTTTTGCAGGAAATCTATTTCACTTTGCCCCATCTTCAATTTACCTCCACTCTTTGAGTCACTGCTATTTGTTTGTGGCTTTAATTCTCACATCCCTTATAGGCTCTGTCCTGATCACGCTACAATATCTTGGAAGACAAGTGGTGAGGATGGAACAGAGTTACAGGGGGACATAGACAGATTGGATGAATGAACATAGTCTTGGCAAATGGAATATCTTGTCGGGAAATGTGATGTTATACATTGCTGGGAAGAATAAAGGTCCTCAATATTTTTCAAATGCAGATAGACAGTAGCAATATGCCTCGCAGAGGAGTTTTAGGAGAGGTGTGGTTCCTCGTGAATCAGACATTAAAAGCCAGCATGCAAGTTGAGCAGGTCATAGATGCGTAGAATGGAATGCTGGTCTTTGTTTCTCAGCAAGGTTAGCATACAAACAGGGAAGTCTTGTTGCACCTGGACAAGGCACTGATTTGATACAACACAGTTAGTGGTTCCATCTAATGGCACTGGATTCAGTGATATGTCAGGCAGAGCAATGCCATAAAGAGACTTAAAAACACTTGTTGGAATGTAACATTGTTGATTCTGTTTTTTCTTTGCGCCTGGGGAGTATCAATATAGGTCAGTGAAAATATTGACAACAAATCGTTGTTTCAAGTGTTATAGATGGACATATATATTGGCTCAGCTACAATTCATCAGAGTGGTAGGACGAAACAACGTGCATTGATTTGGCCAGGAGTTACAAAATGGTGAACATAGGAACTTCGGAGATAGATCGGCAAATTTAATTACTGGATTGTTTCTAATTGTAATTAATTTATCCCCCCCCCAGAATAATAAGTATTAAATGTCAGCTCAGAGGAAGATGTAGTCGATTCAGACACTCCAAACAATTCCATCCAACATCATTACCTATCACCGCTGTTTGTCTCTGTGATACATTTAATGATTATCTTAAGACTGTTTGCATTCACACCGAACGTTCAATGGACTTAGTTTCTAGTAATAAAGCTAACACCTCCCTGAACCCACGCATCAAATCTATATTATAAGACCATAAGTCCATTGGATATAGGAACATAATTAGGCCATTCGCCCATCGAGTCTGCTCCACCATTCAATCGTGTTTGTTACCTTTCTTACATCCCTTGACTTCCTTCTTAATCAAGAACCTATATATCGCTGTCTTCAAGACACAGTGGTTTGGTCTCCACAGCCTTCTGCAGCAAAGAGTTCCAGATTCACCACCCTCTGGCTGAAGAAATAACTCGTCTTCGAAGTTTTATAATATCGTCCCTTTAGCCTGATAGTGTGCCCTCAGGTGCTAGTTTTTCCGACCAAGGTAAAATCCCCTGAACGACCACTCTATCTAGGCCACTGGTTATTCTGTAAGTTTCAATAAGATCCCCCTGATCCTTATAAACTCCAACGAGTACAGATCCAGTGTCCCCAACTGCACCAGACGGCAGGCTCTCCATTCCAGCGATCATTCTTGTGAACGTCCTCTGGACTGCTTCCAAGACGAACACACCCTGCCTTAGATACTGGGCCCCAAACTGCTCACAATACTAATGGGGTCTGACCATAACCTTATACAGGCACAGAAGTACATCACTGCTCTTGTATTCTCACCTCTGAATATCAATGCTAACATTGCATTTGCCTTCCTAACTACGGACTGAATCTGTTAAGATAAACTTCGGCTGGGACATGTGCCTCTCATTTTCTCAGCATTTCTCCATTTAGAAAATAGTCTATGCCTTCATTCCTCCGACCAAAGTGCATGACCTCACGTTTTTCCCCATTTATTCAATCTGTTACTTTTTTACCCGCCTGCTAGCCTGTCCAAGACCTTCTGTAACCCCCTGTTTCCTCAACACTACCTGTTCCTTCGCATACTTTTCTCTGATAATCGATTTCATATTGATTATCTTCCTCATCCTATTATATTCCTTTGGGCAGCACGGTAGCATTGTGGATACCACAATTGCTTCACAGCTCCAGGGTCCCAGGTTCGTTTCCCGGCTTGGGACACTGTCTGTGCGGAGTCTGCACATCCTCCCCATGTGTGCGTGGGATTCCTCCGGGTGCTCCGGTTTCCTCCCACAGTCCAAAGATGTGCAGGTTAGGTGGATTGGCCATGTTAAATTGCCCTTAGTGTCCAAAATTGCCCTTAGTGTTGGGTAGGGTTACTGGTTTATGAGTATAGGGTGGAGGTGTTGACCTCGAGTAGGGTGTTCTTTCCAAGAGCCGTTGCAGACTCGATGGGCCGATTGGCCTCCTTCTGCACTGCAAATTCTATGGTAATCTATGAAATTATATCTTGTTCCATCTTCAGGGCTTCATGGGAAACATTCAAAGTCTCTGAATTATTTCCAGGCAAAGTACTTTCATAATGGATCTGTGGTATTAACTGAAAGATATTAATGTTGGTCATAAATTCTGGTGTTTACAATTGGACATTACACTGGAAGGGATGAATAGCCGGCTATGTATGAATACCTCTCGTAATGTTAATTGCGTTGTTGCCAAATGAATATCACGCTTTTGTGTGAAACAGCAGTTTAAATTGGCAACTTTAGCATTATGATGCCTCTTTTGAGTCTGTCAAACAAAATCCATCACGTTATGCTACCAGACATTAAACCTTAGCTGGCGTCCCTCCGTCTCCCCCGCCCCGTGGAGTCTGTTACCATCTTCCTCATCCTCACTTTTATACATTTTACATTTGCCAATTCTAGTCGAATTGAGAGTTGAATAAGAAGAGATTATGGCAGAGCAGGGAATTAGAGAGGTGGAGAGAAGAAAGGAAGAATATTGAGAGGAAAGGAAAGTACACAAGATACATGGAATGATATGGGAGGAGATTGAAATAGTGCAGCATGTCGGGAAGCTGGCCGAGTGGATTGTTGGCAATTGAAGAGTGGCTGGGAGGGAAAGTAAGGAGTGGAAACCGAGAAATTGAAAAACAATTTGTGGAGATTGAAGGCGGAAAAAGAGATGAGAGATTAGAGGAACAGCACAGAAATGTGAAGTAGTGAAAGTAGTGGAGGGTAATTTAAGGTGTGGAGAGGGAAGTCAGTGTAGAAAACGTGGAGTATTATATTTGAAATGAAATAGGAAAGAAGACCATAAGACACAGTACCAGAATTAGGCAACTTGTCCCATCGAGTCTGCCCCGCCATTCAATCATGGCTGATGCTTTCTCATCCCCATTCTCCTGCCTTCTCCCCATAACCCCTGATCCCCTTATTATTCAAAAACCTATCTATCTCAGTCTTAAAGACATTCAGTGAAATGGCCTCCACAGCCTTCTGCGGGAAGGAATTCCAATGATTCGCCACTCTCTAGCTGAAGAAATTCCTCCTCATCTCTGTTTTGAAAGATCGTCCCTTCAGTGTGAGATGGTGTCCTCTGGTTCGAGTTTTTCCTACAATTGGAAACATCCTCCCCCCGTCCACTCCAGACGCCTCGCAGTATCCTGTAAGTTTCAATAAGATCCCCTTTCATCCTTCTGAACTCCAACGAGTACATATCCAGAGTCCTCAAACGTTCCTCATACGACAAGTTGTCCATTCAAGGGATCATTCATGTGAACATCCTCTGGACTCTTTCCAATGCCTGCACATGCTTCCTTAGATACGGAGCCCAAAACCGCTGACAAATACTCAAGTTGGGGTCTGAACAGAGCCTTTTAGAGTCTCAGAAGTACATCCCTGGTCTTGTATTCTAGCCCACTTGACATGAATGCTAACGTTGCATTCGCATTCTCAACTTCCACTGAACCTGCACGTTAATCTTAAGAGAATCGTGAACAAGGGCTCCCAAGTCCCTTTGTGCTTTTGTTTTCCGAAACATTTCCCCTTTTAGAAAATAGTCCATGTATGAATTAATCCTTCCAAAGTGCATAATCTCACACTTTTCCACATTGTATTTCATTTGTAAGTTCATTGCCCAGTCTCCTTGCCTGTCCTTCTGCAGCCCCGTTGCTTCCTCAATACAACCTGTTCCTCTAAGGGTCTTTGTATCATGTGCAAACTTACCAACATTGCGTTCACTACTTTCTTCCAGATCATTAATGTATATTGTAAAAATTTGGCACCACCAGTCATAATGAGGAGGAATCAGCAGATTAGGAAAGAAGCAGCATGCATCTCATTCAAGGACAGTTTTTCTGTTTTGAAAAAGCTGGAAACGACGTTTCATCTGGGAATGCACGAGGAACAATGTCATTGCGCTGTGAGAAGTGCAATGAGCGTGTGTGTTGCCGTATCCCTGAGTCCAGGGTCGCATTTGGCCTGACTGGTGCCAGTGTCATGAATGTCGTTAAACCCTTGCAGGCCATACTGAAGGGGGAGTGGGAACCGACAGAGGTCGTGGGTTACGTTGGTACCAACGACAGATAGAAAAATGGACGAGATCCTGCATCATGAATTTACGGTTTTCGGAGCAGATTGAAAAGAATTATGTCAGAGGTTAATGTCTCCAGATCCTTGACAGCGAGGATTGGATGAAGGGGGGTATAGCATATGAGTGGTTGAGACAGAGATGGTGTAGGCAAGTAGGCTTTATTTTCCCGGCCATTGATTCCATTCCTGGGCCATGCACTACCTTTAAACCTCGGATGAGTTGCACCCGATTCGGAATGGAATATGCACCTTTGGGGCGGGTTTTTTGAGGCTTTTCCAGGGTGTGCCAACTGGATTGTCTATGGGAATGGGTCACAGTGTGCAGGTTCAGTAAGGGGTCACACATAGATATATACAGAAATAAAAACAAGTCAGTCTGGACGGGAGAGCAAAGATAAGCTTGCTAGGGCAAAAGGGAATCCAAGAAAGTACAGTTTAGTTTGATAGGCTACAAACAATGCGCATCGTATTGATTGACACATGCTTGTAATCTCCCTGGAACGAAGGAGGTTGAGGGGCGTCCTGATAAAGGTCCACAACATTATGAGAGGCATAGACAGAGTTAATAGTCAGAGACTTTTTCCCAGTGTAGAGTGGTCAATTACTCTGTGTCATAGGCTTAAAGTGCGAGGGGCATGGTTCAGAGGAGATATATGAAGAAAGTTTTTTACACAGAGGGTAGTGGGTGCCTGTGACCCGCTGCCGAAGGAGGTGGTGGAAGCAGGGAAAATAGTGATGTTCAAGGGGCATCTTGACAAATTCATGAATAGGATGGGAATGACAATCTTGATTCTTTTGCTGCCCGTCTGGGCTCAATAAAATTTGAGACGGATTTGCAGGTATCAATTATTGTTTATTTTTACCAGCTAGCTTGGTGACTCATTCTATTGGTAGAGCAGAACACCACCAGTCTCCTGTCTCTTCAACAGCCAGAGTAGAGGGAAAGGCACACTACATCTCAATTCATATACATTCAAGTTGCATTAGGTTTCACAAACATACGACCAAATAAGGCAACGGCACAAATGCAAAGCTTCCATAGGCTTTCCCTGCATTCTTTAACCTGGCCTGAGGCCCCTTTTCCCAGTATCCCTGGCAACAAAGAAATGGACTTAGTGGCTGCCCATCCCCCTCTTCCTGCCTTGAATCCCAGTTGATGTTTAAAAGTCCACTAACCTAACTCCTTATTCTACTGCAGTAAAATGTTACTCCTAACTTGGCCTAACGACCCATTATGCCTTTCCGTTTATTTCCTCTTTCCCTCCTTTTATCATTTCATGATAACCTATTGGTCCAATCCCTAGCTGTGCTCAGGATTCCCCTTTCTTAGAATTCTGCTGAAACTACCCCCACGCAGACGGGCAGGGGATTGTGGGAGGGAATAGAGTTCCGATAGCGATTTGGCGGGGAAATGGAGGTGACAAAACAGTGGTCGCTGTGCCATTAAAGAAGCAGTATCCTTGATCCGTATACAGGATAGCATCACAATCAGTATAACGGTTGAGCAGGAATGCCCCAGTAGCCCAGTTTATCCAGCTTTAGAACGCCCATCCGGGACTCCTAGCAATGCGGAAAGCCCTAGTTCCCACAGTTATATGAGAGACGATTGCCCAGCCTCAAAGCTGAAGGCCTGCCTTCAGCGGGAAACAAGTGGCGTTGCAACAGACGCATTGTCCTGATGCCAGGGTTATGCGATATTTCCGATCAGTACAAGTGGAGAACAGACATGTTATATTCATGTCCATCTCTACCAGCAAACAGCCGTACCCCTCACTGCTGAAACAAGTCTCGTACGGCTGGAAGTCTCTATTGGGAGCAAAGTACCTAGGTATATACGCCCTCCACCGTTGAAGCTTATCAGACTGTGAATGGGAGTTATCCTGAGGAAGGGGAAGGAAAATGCTGGTGGGGCCGAACTCGGCTTGAAGGAAGAGTAACTTGCTCGGTTGGTGGAACGGAACTCTGACAGGGAACCACCATTTTGGGGAGTTCTCCAAACTGGTGAGACGGAAAATAACCTAGACACCGATGTGGGGTTCACATCGCAGACAACCGGTCCATCGCCATATATGCGGTGATTGATTCGGTAGAAGAGATGCATGCTGCCCAGCTTCTTAATTCTGGGTCCTAAGCAAAGTAAGTATATCTTCTGATAACCTGCATCCTCGTTCCATCCTCTTGCCCCTACAACCATTTCTTACACTCTCCACACGGTCTGATTTTACCTTTATGGCACCAGTCTTATCACATCCAAAATCAAATGTACATTTACTCCAAAATAAGGCAATGTCCATGCAATGTTCCTTTCCCATCGCCGGGACTGATATAATTGTTTCATGAGCCCTTCATTGTCCTTTAACTTGATAACCTTCCATGAGTCGATACTAAGGTTTAGCTCACCGGGCTAAATCGCTGGCTGTTAAAGCAGACCAAGCAAGCCAGCTGTACGGTTCGATTCCCGTACCAGCTTCCGAGGACAGGCGGAATGTGGTGACTAGGGGCTTTCCACAGTAACTTAATTGAAGCCTACTCGGGACAATGAACGATTTTCATTTTCATTTCATTTCTATGCCCTCGTACATGGGGGCATCGGTGAAATCACATCTGCATAAGTGAAATGTGCTTATAGTTTGGTCAGGATTACAGGTATAGATGGTGTTCCAAGTGAGGCAAAGCCGAAGACAGCACAGGTGGCCCGTATGCAATCCGTCATGCTCCAAACCTGTAAAATAGCGCTGGGGAAAGGAGGCAGGTTGTTGACCGACCATTTTGCATTCGTGGAGGTAGACCCAGCACTCCGCCCCTCCAATTTAACTGCAGCCGGGGCGGTAAGGAGAACTTGGTAAGGCTCCGTCACTGTGGCTCCAAACCTTTTCGAGTCCAGTTCTTAACCACAACATAACTACCAGGCTGCACTGATGTTTTGTTTTTCAACCAAGCCTTGTAATGGGGACGTTGTAGGGTGAGCCGTTCGAACCAGGCTATGGAATTCGTTGAGGGCTTTAGTGAGGGCTAGAACGTAGTCTGGGAACAGGCCGGTTCTAGGGTGTTCTAATGGGCCTGCCATAAAATATCTCGGAAGAAGAGAGCTGGGCCGATCCCACAGTTGTGACCCGCGGCTGGAAGAGGGCAACGGGGAGCAACTTAAACCATGTTAACCCCCTGTCCACTCGTAATTTGGCCAAGTTGGATTTGAGGGTCTGATTGTGACTCTCAACCAAACCGGCGGTCTGTGACCAGTACTCACAGTAGAACTGCTGGCCTATGCTCAAATGGGAGCAGAACTTCTCGTTAATCTGTCCACAAATTGGGGCCCGTTACCACAACTTCACTGAGCTGGTATTCCGTACATAAATACCTCATCACATTTTTACAGCCTCTAGCTCTCCGTCCAGCTTCCTTCTGGTGTAATGATCACCAGTAACGGCATGTCATCCCGGTGTCACCTTGGTGAGTAATGATGGACCAAGTCTATCGGCATCAGCCGAGGCATAGCCAGATTACAACACATTTTAAGGCATCCAATGATTATACTATACAATTATAATAACAAGTATTATCAATCCATGCATCAGGTAAAACCCCATGACCGAGCTATGAGAACTAACTCTGACCTGAATCCTGCTGTAGGGTTTATATCCCTCTGATAGTTGCACTGACTAGCAACTATCTCTCATCTTTGTCATTCGTATGTACATGTCATGATTTGTAAACTGTGCACGGAAATCAATGGTAAATGCATCCATCTCGGAGACCAGCGTCGAGAGACCCTTTGTATTGTTCCTCAAAACGAATCACCGTGAACCATACCTGTCGCCGCTCAGGAAGGTAACATAATAGCCATCACCCATTAGCTAACGTCCAGTTAGAGATCTCTGACCGGAGGTTTAACTATTCAGTAATAATTTGATATTTTGATTTGTTCCTAACCCGTAAGGTTTTTCTTACGGGCTCGATCATTTAATTCCCTCAAATATGTAGCCAATTGTATCATTAGTTTTTTCCCCATACTGTCTGAAACATTCTTCTCCGGAGTGTTGTTCAGGTTCGTCATCTGTATTATTGTTGCTTCATCTGAAACCTAAATGAACAGGTCAAAGGCGGAGATGGCCCTATTTCTTGAATTGTATCTTCCTATCACAGAGTAATTGACCACTCTACCCTGGGAAACCATTGGTTACTGACGGGCAAACATAGACTCTGTTCACAGCAGTGTACAGTTTACATAGACGATGTTTTCTGCAGAGCACTTCTGTTTGTTCACTGCACTTCACCTCGGACCTGTCGCGATACAGGTCCGAGGTGAAGTACAGTGAACAAACAGAAGTGCCTCTCAGTTATATAATGGAATAAACACGTCGAGGAGAGTTAAGCGCTGGGAAAGTCAGAAAGATGTTGTAACTAGTTGTATAATAGCCATAGCTTTGCTGAGTTTGAACACCTGGCGCTTGATGACCCGGTCAACATTCAGTCGCTGGAAGACTCCCAAGTATTCTTGTATCTAACCGGAGCCTTTGTTGTTACTAGTGCCCTTACAGACGGCAGAACATCTCATTGTTTCAGTCGAGGCAATGGAAGGTCTTCTCCAGTGTAACAAGAAATATAATGAGTACTGATCTGGGCATTTAGTACATTTCAGGGATTCAACTATCTCGACACAAGCGGTAAATATTTAAATTTTATTTAGACTTATTTCAGCAGAACATGATGGCGAATCATGACCGGTGGATCTGCTGCTCAGAATGTTGCACAATCATCAACGGACAGGTACCTCAACCACCATAATGGTTTTTTTTTTTATCTTCCGTAAATGTTATCCATTCCGAATGAGAAAACTGTGTTAAATATCTACAGTGTCACATTGCCATTATTTTGAGCTCAATTCCCAATCTACCTCAGCTAACTTGCCACTGATAGAAATGGTATTCAGTTTTTTCAATCGTAGATCCAAGTTCCAGTCCAAAAAAATCCTCAAATAACACGAAAAGTCTGATATTTTATCGCTCGATCGTAACCAAATCATATCTAAATTTGGCGAAATCTACTGATGAAATGTCATGATTTCCTATTAACATTTTGGGCACAAAAGTGTTAAAAATCGTAGTAAATGTGATTCATTTGTCCAGAGCTCCGGAACCCAAAACTGATGTGTGATGAAGCAGGCCTTTTTCACGGGTCTTTCCTTCATTACCAGCACGATTCAATCCAACAAACATTGTAGACAACGGCTGAAGTGCCTGCCAGCAAGATGAAGTGCAACATCTCTCCGTCGACAACCCATTCCAGGAACAACACCACTTTCACATTCCTCCACAAGACAGACAACGTGCTAACTTCCACCAGAATGAAAATGAAAATCGCTTACTGTCTCGAGTAGGCTTCAATGAAATTACTGTGAAAAGCACCTAGTCGCCAAATCCGGCGCCTGTGCGGGGAGGCTGGTACGGGAATCGAACCGTGCTGCTGGCCTGCTTTAAAAGCCTGCGATTTAGCCGAGTGAGCTAAACCAGCCCCTGGTTCCTTCAACGTTATTGGGAAACATTCTGGCATTTCTTGACGGGTAACCTGCAGATGACTGCAGACAATCAATAATAATGTTTGCTCGCATGGATATTAATGTAAAGTTTTCCCGTCCTGCCCACATTGCATTCACCATCAATTTCGAATTGCATATTTCGTACTCTGAAATCTTTGAGGACAGATTGAGTGTCCTGCATTTCACTTCATATGAACATGTTCCATTTTTAAGGTTATTTATGAGGGGTGATTTTACGAAACCAGAACAGAATTTTCTGGATAGTAACTGTAAGTCTGCCAAGCATCTGTGCAGAAAGACGGGATCTAATGTTTCCAGCCTGGATTACTGTTTGTCAAATATGGAGAATACTGGAAAGAGGATCAGGTCTATAATGCTATGGCATGTGGTTGGAGAGGGGGCGTGGGTGGGGGTCATTGTGCGGTGGCTCTATATATGGGCCACAATAAGTGGAGATTGACAGAAATGTGGGCGAAACGAGGCAAGGAATGTAAATGAAGTGATGAAGGATACAGAAGGTGCTGGTAGTGGCACACCAAGAGATTGGAATGTGTGATACGAAAAAGAAAATGCTGGAAAATCTCAGCAGATCTGTTAGCATCTGTTGGGAGAGAAAATATCTAACGTTTCGAGTCCAATGACTCTTTTTCAAAGCCAAGAGACAGAGGAAGTAGGAAATATTTCTACGGTGGAATGAGAATGAGAGATGAGTCATAGCCACAGAAACCCAGGGAAACCGGGTGCTAACATCCACATAAACCAAGGGGAAAGGGTGCTAATAACAGGCCCCAGAGAGATCAAAATATGTGAAAGGACAAGCAGCAGAGAAACTAACATCAGAGTGCGCACTGTGGTAGATGTAGAAGTGGGGAGAGGGGGAGAGGGAAGCAAAGAGGAGAAAGGGTAAGGGCATTTTGATAAATGGGGGGTTGATTTATATTAACAAATACAAGAAATAAATAAATAGTGAAAGACAGCTAAGTTGAAATGGAATGAAAACAAATGAGTTGATATGGGGTTGGGCTAATCACCTGAAGTTGTTGAATTCGATGTTGAGACCGGAAGGCTGTAGTGTGTGTAACCGGAAGCTGAGATGTTGTTCCTCCATTTTCGTTGAACATCAGTGGAACATTGCAGCAGGCCAAAGTCAGCACGGTAGCATTGTGGATAGCACAATTGCTTCACAGATCCTGGGTCCCAGGTTCGATTCCTACTTGTGTCACTATCAGTGCGGAGTCTGCACATCCTCCCCGTGTGTGCATGGGTTTCCTCCGGGTGCTCCGGTTTCCTTCCACAGTCCAAAGATGTGCAGGGTAGGTGGATTGGAAAAGATAAATTGCCCTTGGTGTCTCCAATTGTTCTTAGTGTTCAGTGTGGTTACTGGGTTATGGGATATTGTGGAGCTGTTGACCATGCTAGGGTGCTCTTTCCAAGAGACGGTGCAGACTCGATGGGCCGAATGGCCTCTTTCTGCACTGTAAATTATATGATATGGCATCGGAGCAAGGTATTTTATTAAAATGGCAAGCAACACGAAGGTCAGTGTCTTGAATGTGTACAGTTCGAAGATGCTCAGCAAAGCGATCACATTGGGAGACCAGATTGGAAGAGATTCAAGTTAAGCGTTTAATCTGGAATATGTGTTTTGGGCCTCCGATAATAAGCATGGAAGAGGTAAAGATGCAGGAATTACATCTTCTGCGATTGCATGTGAATGTGCCTTGGGTCACGGTGAGTTACTGGGTATGGTGGAGAAGTGCACTAGATTATCTCGGAGGGAACGGTCTCTGCGGAATTGCGACAGAGCGAGTGAAGGGAACATGTGTTGGTGGTAGCATCACGCTGCAGTTGGCGAAACTGGCGGAGGATTATGCTTTGCACAGGGAGCCTGGTGGGATGAAAAGTGAGAACGAGTGGGAGCTATTCTTGTTCTGGGAGGGAGAGGAGTGGACGAGGGTAGTGGCGAGATTGGCCGCACATTATTGAGGGCCCTGTTAAGAACTGCAGGTGGGAAATCACGGTTGGGGAAGAAGGAACACATTTTCGAAGCTCTATTTTGGAAAGTGGCATCGTTGAAACAAATGCGACGGCAGCGACGGAGTTGAGCGAGAGGAATGGGGTGCTTACAGGGTGTAGGGTGCGGAGAGCTGTAGTCCAGATATTTGTGGGAGTCAGTGGGCTTGAAATTGACATTAGTAGATAGTCTATGGCCAGAAATGGAGACATAAAAATCAAGGACGGGAAGGGAAGTGTCTGAGATGGACCAGCTGAAAGGGGTGGAGGGGTGGAAACTGGAAGCGAAGTTGTCGAGTTTTTCCAGGTCCGGACGAGAGCATGACGCGGCACCAAAATAGTCATCAATATATATGTAAAGGAGTTGTCCGAGGGGTTCCGTGTCGGCATGGAACAAGAAATGTTCCACATACCCGATAAAATGCAAGTGTAGCTAGGACCCATGCGGGTACCCATTGCTACACCTCTGATTTGGAGAAAGTGAAATGAGTTAAAGGAGAAGTTGTTGAGAGACAGAACGAGTTCAGCCAGGCGGTGGAGAGTGGTGGTGGATGGGAATTGTCCGGGTATGATTTCTGGAAAGAAGCGAAGAGCTCTCAGCCATCCTGGTGTGGGATGGAGGTGTATGGAGATTGCAGATCCATGGTGAATAGAATGCGGTTCGGGCGCACGGATTGGAAGCTGTCAATATGACGCAATTCATCAGAGTAATCCCGGATACAGGTGGGGACGGAATAGGACAGAGGAGAGAGGATGGAGTCAATATAGGAGGAAATAAGTTCGGTGATGCAGGAGCGTCATGACACAATGGGCCTCCCGGGACAGTCCTTCTTGTGGATTTTGCCAAGTAGTTAGAAGCGGGCAGACTGGAGTTGGGAGACTTTGTGGTTGGAAGCCGCAGCGGTAAGGCATCCGGAGAAAATGATGTCTCTAACGGTGTTGGAGATAATGGTTTGATGTTCAGTGGTTTGGACATTGTTCAGGGGGAGGGAAGAGGAAGTATCTGAGAGTTGGCGCTCAACCTCTGCGAGGTACAGATCGGTTCACCAGACGACAACAGCACCGGCTTAGAATGCGTGATTATCAGACCAAAGGTGAGCAACATGGCAAAGGCCAACTCGGAACAAGGAATAGATTCCCAAGTGGCGTTGGAGGAGAAGTGGGAATGGGGAGGGAAACACAGACGAATGGAGGAAATTGAAAATGATAAAAATAGTAAAAATGGGCAAGTTGCAGGAGAGTTGAAAGTCAGACGTTGTCGAACTGAATGTTCATTCCTGAATACTGTAACGTGTCTAATCGGAAAACAATGCGCTGTTCCGTGAGTTAACCCTGGCCTTGACGTGAAGATCGCAACGACGCGAGAACTGGATAGTGAACAAAACGGCGAGCGAGAGGAAGGTCTGGACCCTGCTTGCCGACGGAATATAGGTGTTTTGAAAAGCGGTTAATCTGTCTGCGTTTAGAGTCTCCAATATAGATTATCAAGGAGGGAAAGATGTGTTTGGTGGTGACGGTATTCACGAGTTGGCAGATATGACGGAGGATGATTTTCTGAATAAGGCTTATTTATGGATGAAATCCGAGGACAACGGTTATCCGACACTGATTATGTGAGGGAGTGGAGAGGGTGAGAGCAGCGTTCAGGGATATGGGTTCGGCCCTACATTAAATATGTCTATGTAAACATTTTACTGCTGTAAACGTCTCGGTAAACAGTGCCCGACAGTTATTCGTGCTGACGCAAACCGTGCTCTGCTGCAACACGAGTCTATGTAAACAGTGAACCACAGTAAACAATGATTACCTAAGCCGTGCACTGCTGTAAATAGAATCTATGTAAATAGTGCCCCAGAGAAAACAGTATTAATGTAAACTGTGCACTGCTGTAAACATAGTATATCTAAGCAGTGTCCTACCGTACAAAGTGTGAATGTAAACCGTACACTCCTGTAAAAATAGTATATGTAAACAGCGGCCTACGTTAAATAGTGTTTATGTGAACTGTACAGTGCTGTACACAACGTCTATGTAGAGTGCCCGTCAGAAAACAGTTTACATAAACCGCACACAACTGTAAACATAATGTTTATAAACAGCACCCGACTGTAAACAATATCTATGTAAACTGTACACTGATGTAAACATAGTCTGTGCAAACAGTGCCCTAAAGTTAGCAGGGTTTATGTAAACCGTACACTGCTGTAAACAGTATATATAAACTGTGATCTACAGAAAACAGTGTCTATGTAAACTGTACACTGCTGTGAACAGAGTCTATGTATACAGTGCCCGTCAGTAAACAATGTCCATATAAACTGTACACTGCTGTAAACACGTCTATGTAAACAGTGCCCTGCAGTCAACAGTGTCAACGTAAAAGGTATCCTGCTTTAAACAGAGTCGATGTAAACAGAGCCCAACAGAAAACACAGTGAAAGTAGACCGTATACTGCTGTAAACAGAGGCTATATAAACAGTTCCGACAGTAAACTGTGTTTATGTAAAATGTGCACTGCTGTAAACAGAGTTTATGTGTACGTACACAGCTGTAGTCTATGCGTAATACGCTACAGCAATCAGTGTTTATCTAAACCGTAAACTGCAGTGAACATACTCTATGTCGGCAGCGTCCAACAGTGAACATTTTATGTAATCCGTACACTGCTGAAAAAAGAGTCAATGTGTACAATGCCCTACAGTAAACAGTGTTTATTTGGGCCGCACGCTGCTGTAAACTGTCGATGTAAACAGAGTACCCAATTGTAAACAGTGCTTACGGAAACCTTACACTGCTGTTAACAAAGTGTATGTAAACAGTTCCCAACAGTAATGTTTATGCGAACCATACCCTGCTGTAAGCAGACTATGTAAACAGGGCCCGACAGTAGACAGTGATTAAGTTAGCCGTACACTGCTGTAAACAAAGTATATGAACAGTGCACTAAAGTAAACAGTGTTAATGCAAACTGTGCCCTGCTGTCAACAGAGTCTATGTAAACAGGGCCCTACAGTAAATAGCGATTATGTTCGCAGTACACTGCTGCAAACAGAGTCTGTGTAAATGGTGCCCTAAAGTAAACAGTGTTTATGTAAACCGTACACTGCTGGAAACATAGTCTATGAAAACAGTGCCCGACAGTAAACATTGTTTATGTGAAAGGGACACTGCTGCAAACAGAGTCTGTGTAAACAGTGCCCTAGAGAAAACAGTGTTTATGTAAACCGTCCTCAGCTGTAAACAGAGTCAAGGTAAATAGTGCCCTGCAGTGCTCAGTATTTAGACAGTGCCCTATGGTAACAAGAGTCTGTGTAAACAGTGCCCTACAGTAAACAGTGTTTATGTAAACAGCAGACTGCCGTTACCAGGGTATATACATTTCTCTCTTAGAGTTTGACAAGGTATTTACCAAGACTCGATTCCACAGCCATGTTTCCTTCCTCAGTGACAGGAGGAACAACATCTGATCTTCCGGTTAGGCACGCTGCTGCCTTCCGGCCTGAACATCGAATTCAACAACTTCAGATGATCAGCCCCACATCAATCCACTTGTTTTCATTTCATTTTAACTGTATTTTACCATTTCTTTCTCTCCTGCAAGTTTCTCCTCTTTGCTTCCTCCTTTCCCTCTCCCCACACCGACAGTTCATCCTCTGATGTTAGTTTTCCGCTGTTTGGCCTTTCACATCTTTTGTCCTCTCTGGGGACTGTCATTGGCACTATTTCCCCATGGTTTCTGTGGCCATTAGCACCCGGTTTCCCAGGGTTTCAGAGGCTATTACTCATCTTTCATTCTCACTCCACAGTATAAATATTTCCCTCTCTCTCTGTCTGTTAGGATTGACAAAGAGTCATCGGACTCGAAATGTTAGCTCTTTTCACTCCCTACAGATGCTGCCAGACCTGCTGAGATTTTCCAGCATTTTCCCTTTCGTATATGTATGAAAACTGCGCCCGACCACCTTATTCGTACATTGCTGTAAACCGTCTATGTAAACAGTGACCCACAGTAAACAAAGCGAAAGTAAATCGTACACTAGGTAAAAAGGGTCCACATAAATAGTCCCCGAAAGTAAACAGTATTGAAACAGTGCTCGACAATAAACTGCGTCGATGTAAACAGCGGCTTGCAGTATACAGAGTGAAAGTAATGCACACACTACTGTAAACAGAGTCCATGTTAATAGTGCCCTACAGTACACAGTGTTTATGTAAACTTAATACTGCTATAAACTGTCTATGTAAACAGTGCCCTGCAGTAAACAGTGTTTTTGCAAACCGTACGCTGCTGTAAACAGAGTCTATGTAAATAGTGCTCGACAGTAAACAGTGAAAGTAAACCGTGCGCTTGTGTAAACAGAGTCTATGTAAACAGTGCCATACAGTAAACAGTGCTTATGTAAAAGATACACTGCTGTAAACTGAGTCTCTGTAAAAGTGCACTACTGTAAACTGTTTATGTAAACCGTGCACTTCTGCAAATAGAGTCAAGGTAAACAGTGTCCTACCGTAAACAGAGTGAAAGTACACCGTCAACTCATGTAATCAGACTCCATGGAAACAGTGCCCTGCAGTAAATAATGTTTATGTAAAATTAACACTGATGTAAAAAGAGTCTATGTAAGCAATGCCTTACTGTAAACAGAGTGAAAATAAACCGTGCACTAGTGTGAACTGTGGCCATGTAAACAGTGCAGTACAGGAAATGGTGTTTACCTAAACCGTACACTATGGTAACCAGAGTCTGTATAAATTGGGCCCTACATTAAACAGAGTTTCTGTAAACAATACAATGGTGTAAACAATTTATGTAAACAGTGCCCTGCAATAAATAGTGTTTATGTAAACCCTACATTGCTGAAATCTGAGTCTATGTAAACAGTGCTCTACAGTAAACAGTGTTTAGGTAAACCGTACACTGATGTAAACAGAGCCAATGTAAGCATTGCCCTGCAGTAAACGGAGTGAAAGTAAACCGTGTACTGTTGTAAACAGCGTCTATGTAAACAGTGTCCTCCAATAAACAGTATTTCAAAAGCCCTCCAGTAAACAGAGTGAAAATAAACCGTACACTGCAGTAAACAGTCTCCTTCAGTAAACAGTGCTAATGTACACCGTACACTGCTGTAAACAATCCATGTAAACAGTGTCCTTCGGTAAACAATGTTGATGTAAACCGTATACTTCTGTAAACAGTCAATAAAAACAGTGGCCGACAGTCGACCTTGTTTATGCAAATAGGACAATCGTAAACAGAGTCTGTGTAAACATTGGTCTACATTAAACATTGTTTATGCAAATCGGACAATCTGTAAACAGAGTCTAGGTAAACAGTGCCCTACAGTAAACAGAGTGAAAGTACACAGTATACTACTGTAAGCAGAGACTATGTAAAACGTCTCTTACAATAAAAAGCGTCTGTATAGAACATAGAACATAGAACAGTACAGCACAGAACAGGCCCTTCGGCCCTCGATTTTGTGCAGAGCAATGATCACCCTACTCAAACCAACATATCCACCCGATACCCGTAACCCAACAACTCCCCCCTTAACCTTACTATTAGGACACTACGGGCAATTAAGCATGGCCAATCCACCTAACCCGCACATCTTTGGACTGTGGGAGGAAACCGGAGCACCGGGAGGAAACCCACGCACACACGGGGAGGACGTGCAGACTCCACTGTGCCCGACAGTAAACGGAGTGAATGCAAACCACAGACTGCCGTAAACAGAGTATATGCAAACAGTGCCCTGCAGAAAGCAGTATTTAAACAGTGCTCCGCAGTAATGGGACTCGATGGAAACTGCTCGACAGTAAACATTGTTGATGTAAACCGTACACTACTGTACACAAGTTCTATGTAAACATTGCCCTAGAGTAAACCGTGTTTATGTAATCCGAAAATTGCGGTAAAAGTCTATGAAAGCAGTGTACTACAATGAACAGTGTTTCTGTAAAATTAACACTAATATAAAAAGGGTCTCTGTAAACAATGTCCTACTGTAAACAGAGTGAAAGTAAACCGTACACTACTGTGAACAGTGACCATGTAAACAGTGCACTGCAGGAAATAGTTTTTACGTAAATCGTACACTATGGAAAACAGGTTCCATATAAGTAGGGACCTACATTAAACAGTGTTTCTGTAAACAATATAATGCTGTAAAAAAATTATGTAAACAGTGCCCTTCAGTAAATAGTGCTTTTGTAAACTCTACACTGCTGGCATCTGAGTCGATGTAAACAGTGCTCCACATTAAACAGTGTTTAGGTAAACCGTACACTGCTACAATCGTCAATGTTGACATTGCCCTACAGTAATCAGTAAAGTAAACCGTCCACTCCTGCAAACAGAGTTTATGTAAACAGTGCCCTACAGAAAACAGTTTGTAAAAAGAGCCCCACAGTAAACAGCGAGAAATTAATCCGTACACTGCTGTAAACAGAGCTAATATAAACAGTGTCCGTCAGTAAGCAGTGTTAATGTGAACTTTGCACTGCTGTAAACAATCTATTTAAACAGGGTCATTCAGTGAACTGTATTTATGGAAACCGTACACTGCTGTAAAAAGAGTCTATGTATACAGTGCCCTACAGTAAACAGTGTTTATGTAAACAGTACACTGCTGAAAATAGAGTAATAGTCTCCAGTGCCCTACAGAATACAGTGAAATTAAACCGAACACGACTGAAAACAGTCTATGTAAACAGTGTCCTCCAGTAAACAGTATTCAAACTGTGTCCTACAGTAAACAGAGTCAATATAAACTGTACACTGCTGTCAACAGAGTCCATGTAAACAGCGCCGTACAGTAAACAATGTTTACCTAAACACTACACTGCTTAAGTAATGTCTGTGTAAACAGTGCCCAACAGTAAACAGTGTTTATTTAAACCTTACACTGCTGTAAGCCATCCATGCAAACAGTGCCCTACATAAACAGTGAGTATGTGAAATGTGCACTGCTGTAAACATTCTATGTAAACTGTGTCCTACAGTAACACTGTTTACGTAAACCGTACACTGTTGTAAATAGAGTCAATGTAAATGGTGCCTTGCGGTGCACAGCATTTAAACAGTGCCCGAAAGCAAACAGAGTCCGTGTACAGTAAAGATAATGATTTTAAAACGAAGACTGCCGTAGAGTATATGTAAATAGTACCCAACAGAAAGCAGTGTTTTAGCAGTGCCCTGTAGTAAACACTCTATGAAAACAGCGCCCTACAGTAAACAGTGATTACCTGAATCGTACACTGCTGTAAACAGAGTCTGTGTAAACTGTGCCCTACAGTAAATATTGTTTAAACAGTGCCCTGCAGTAAACTAGGTCTATGTATACAGTGCCCTGCAGTACACAGTGATTGTTAGACAGACACTCCTGTAAAGAGAGTCAATGTAAACATTACCCCACAGTAAATAATGTAAATGTAAAGTGAACACTATCAATGAATACTGCTTTAAAAAGAGCCTAAGTAAACAATGCCCTACTGTAAATAGAGTGGAAGTAAATCGTACACGACTGTGAACTGTGACCATGTAAACAGTGCACTACAGGAAACAGGGTTAAGGAAACAGTACACTGTGGTGGTAAACAGAGTCTATATAAATACGTCTACGTTAAACAGTCTTTCTGTAAACAATACAATGCTGTAAAAGATTTATGTAAACAGTGCCCTAAAGCAATTATTGTAATGTAAAACGTGTGTTGTATTGTTTATGTAACAATTTTGGAATCTCAGTCTATGTAAAGAGTGCTCCACGGTACACAGTGTTTAGGTAAACCGTACACTGCTGTCAACAGAGCCAATGTAAACAGTGTCCTACAGTAAACAGCATTTAAACAGAGCCCTCCGGTAAACAGAGTGAAATTAAACCGTACACTGCTGTAAATAGATACAATGTAAACAGTGCCCTTCACTAAACAGTGTTAATGTAAACTGTACACTGCTGTAAAAGTATATGAAAACAGTGCCCTGCAGTAAACAATGTTTATATAAACCGTGCACTACAGTAAACAGAGTCGATGTGTACAACACTACAGTAAGCAGTATTTATGTAAACGGTACACGTTTGTAAATAGAGTCCATTTAAAAAGTGCCCTACATTAAACAGTATTTAAACAATTCCCTACAGTAAAAGTGGCTATGCAATCAGTGCCCCACAGGAAACAGTCGATGTAAACAGCGCCCCAGAGTGAAAAGACTGAAAGTAAACCGTACATTAGTGTAAACAGAGTATGTGCAAACAGTTTCCGACAGTAAACATTCTACGCAAAGAAAGCACTACAGTAAACAGAGACGATGTAAACAGTGTCCGAAAGTAAACAGTATTTAATCAGTGCCCTACAGTAAACAGAGTTTATGTAAATAGTGTCCTCCAGTAAACAGTCCATGTAAACAGTGTCCAAAATTAAACAGAGTGGAAGTAAACCGTATATTACTGTAAACAGAGCCAATGTAAAAAGTGTACAACTGTAAACAGTTTTTAAACAGTGCTCGACAATAAACAGTCTATATAAATAGTGCACAAGAGCAAACTGTCTTTATGCAACATCAACTCTGCTGCAGAGTCTATGTAAACAATGTCCTACATTAAACATTATTTAACCGTGCTTTATAGTAAGCTGAGTCTATGTAAACAGCGCCCTACAGTAAACAGTGTTTCTGAAAGCCGTGCGTTGCAGTAAATTGTCTGTGTAAACAGCACCCTACAATAAACAGTGTTTATGTAAACTGTGCACCGCTGTACGCAATCTATGTAAACAGTGCCCTACAGTAAACAGTGTTTATGTAAACCGTACACTGCTGCAAATAGTCAAGGTTAAGAATGCCCTGCAGTGCACAGTATATAAACAGTGCCCTACCGCAAACAGTTTCTGTGCAAACAGTGGCCTACAGTAAACAGAGTGAATGTAAACCGCAGACTGCCGTAAACAGAGTATGTGCAAACAGTACCCTGCAGTGCACAGTATTTAAAAGGTGCTCTATAGTAACCAGAGTCTGTGTAAACCGCAGTTTGCCTTAAACAGTATATATAAACAGTGCCCGACCGTAAGTCGTATTTCAAAGTGCCCTGCAGTAAACAGACTCTATTTAAACAGCGCCCTACAGTAAGCAGTGATTACCTAAACCGTACACTGCTGCAAACAGAGTCTATGTAAACAGTGCCTTCAGGAAACACAGTGAATGTAATCCGAACACTGCTGTAAACTATGTCTCTGTAAAGAGTGCCCGGTAGAAAACAATGTTTACGTAAACCGCCCACGACAGTACCCGGAGACTATGTAAACAGCCTCCTTCAGGAAATAATGTTTACCTGTACCGTCCGCAGCTGTAAACCGAGTCTATGGAAGCAGTGCCCTACGGTAAACAATATTTAAACAGTGCCCTTCAGTAAACTGAGTCTATGGAAACAGCGCCCTACAGAAAACAGTGAAAGGATTCCATACACTACTGTAAACAGAGTCCATGTAAACAGTGTCCTACAGTACACAGTATTTATATAAAATGTACACTGCTATAAACAGTCTATATTAACAATGCCCGATAGTAAACAGAATGAATGTAAACCGTGCATTACTGTAAACAGTCGATGGAAACGGTGTCCGACAGTAAAGAGTGTTTCTGAAAACTGTGCGCTGCTGTACACAGAGTATCTGTAAACAGTGACCTGCGTTATACAGTGTTATGTAAAACGGACACTGCTCTAAACAATCAGTGTAAACAGGGTCCTAAAGTAAACAGTGTTGATTTAAACTGTACACTGCTGTAAACATATACTATGTACACAGTGCCCGACAGGAAACAGTGTGTATGTGAAAGGTGCATGGCTGTAAACAGAGTCTATGTATAAACAGCCCTATAGCAAACTGTGTTTAAGTGAACGGTACACTGCTGTAAACAGAGTCAAGATAAATAGTGCGCGGGCAGCACTGTGACGCAGTTGGTTAGCACTGCGGCCTCACATCGCCGTGGTCCAAACGTTCGATCCCGGTGCTGGGTCACTGTCTGTGTGGAGTTTGCGCATTCTCCCCGTGTTTGCGTGGGTTTCACCCCCACAACCCAAAAATGTACAAGCTATGTGTATTGGCCAGGCTACATGGCCGCTTAATTGGAAAAATTGAATTGCGTACTATACATTTTTAAAAAGTGATAAATAGTGCCCAGCAGTGCAACGTATTTAAACAGTGCCGTCCAGTGAACAGAGTCTATTCGTAAACCGGATACTACGGTAAACAGAATATATGCAGACAGTGCCCTGCAGTAAGCAGGATTTAAAGAGTGCCCTGCAGTAAACAGACTCTAGGAAAACAGCGCCTTACAGTGAACAGTATTTACCTAAACGGTAAACTGCTGTTAACAGAGTCTATGTAAACAGTGCCCTTCAGAAATATTAGTGAAAGTAAACCGTACCCGACAGTAAACAGTATATGCACAGTGCCCTTCAGTAAATTGAGTCTCTGTAAATAACGCCCCACAGTAAACAGAGTGAAAGTAAACCGTACACTACTGTAAACAGGGTCTATGTAAACAGTACCCGACAGTAAAGAGTATTTGCACAGTGCCCTTCAGTAAATTGAGTCTCTGTAAATAACGCCCCACAGTAAACAGAGTGAAAGTAATCCATACACTACTGTAAACAGAGTCAATGTAAAAAGTGCCCTACAGTACACAGTGTTAATGTAATATGTACGCTGCTATAAACAGTCTGTATCTAAACAGTACACTGCTGAAAAAATATTTATGTAAACGTTGTCCGACAGTAAACAGTATTTAAACTGTGCCTCAAAGTAAACAGTGTTTATGTAAATCGTACACTCCTGCAAACAGAGTCTATATAAACAGTGCCCTACAGTGAAATGCGTTAATGTAAACTGTACGCTGCTGTAAACAGAGTCTTGGAAAACAGCGAATAAAGTAAACAGTGTTTATGTAACCCGTTCACTGCTGTAATCAGCGTCAATCTGAAAAGTGCCCGACATGAAATGAAATCGCTTATTGTCACGAGTAGGCTTCAATGAAGTTACTGTGAAAAGCCCCTAGTCGCCACATTCCGGCGCCTGTCCAGGGAGGCTGGTACGGGAATTGAACCGTGCTGCTGGCCTGCTTGGTCTGCTTTAAAAGCCAATGATTTAGCCTGGTGAGCTAAACCAGCCCAGAGTGAAACCACAAACAGAGTGAAAGTAAACCGTACACTACTGTAAACGCAGTCGATGTAAACAGTGCCCCAGTAAACAGTTTGTAAGCAGTCCCCTACCGTAAGCAGATGATATGAAAAAAGTGCCCTGCAGCAAACAAGGTTTACTGCGCTGCACTAAACAGCATCTATACAGTGCCCTAAGAGTAAACAGTCTATCTAAACAGATAGACTGCAGCACGACAGTAAAACGTGTTTACGTAAACATTACACTGCTGTAAATAGCGTCTATCTAAACAGTACCCTACATCAAACAGAGTGATATTAAACCGTACACTACTGTAAACGGTATCTATGTAATCAGTGCCCGTTTACAGTATGTAAACAGTCCACTACCGTAAACAGAGTATATGTAAAAAGTTCCCTGCAGTAAAAAAGGTTTAGTGCCCTGCAGAAAACAGTATTTAAACAGTGCCCTTAGAGTAAACAGTCTATCTCAGCAGATAGACTACAGCGCTGTAGGAAAAAGTGTGTATGTAACCGTACACTACTCTAAACAGAGTCTATATAAACAGTGCCCAACATTATTGATGCAAAATTTACACTGCTGTAAACGGGCTCTCTGTAAACAGTGCCGGATAGTAAATAGTGTTTCTGTAAACGGTGCGCTGCTTTAAACAAAGTCAAAGTAAACAGTGCCCCTCATTAGTGTTTATGCAAACCTTACACTGCTGTAAACCGCATATGTAAACAGTGCACGACAGTAACAGACTGAAAGTAATTCGTACACTACTGTAAACAGAGGCTATGTAAGTACCGTCCTGCAGTAATTAGGTTTTCCTTAAACCGTACACCGCAGTAAACAGAGCCAATGTAAACAGTGCCTTACAGTAAACAGTATTTGAATAGTGCCCTACAGTTAACAGTGTCTGTGTAAGCAGTGCCCTAGAGTAAACACAATGAATGTAATCCTTACAGTTCTGTAAACAGAGTCTATATAAACAGTGCCCTACAGTTAACAGTGCCTGAGTAAGCAGTGCCCTAGAGTAATCAGAGTGAAAGTAAACCAGACACGAATGCAGACAGAGTCTACGGAAACAGTGCCCCACAGTAAACAGTGCCTTTGTCAACTGAACACTGCTGTAAATATTCTATGTAAACTGTGCCCTACAGTAAATAGAGTGTATGTAAACCGTACGCTATCACAAACAGACTATATGTAAATAATGCCCTACCGTAAAGATTGTTCATGTGAACTGTACACTGCTGCAAACAGAGTCTATGTAAAGAGTTCCCGACCACAGACAGTGTTTCTGCAAATGGTACACTTCTGTAAAGCGTATATGTAAATAGTGGCCTACTGTAAACAGTTCATGTGTAAACCGTACACTACTGCAAACAGAATTTATGTAACTAGTGCTCCACAGTAAACATTGTTTTTGTGAACTGTACACAGATGTAAACAGATTCAATGTAAACAGTGCCAAACTCTAAACAGTGTTATTGTAAACCGGAGACTAATTTAAACAGCATAATGTAAACAGTACCCGACAGTAACTGTGTTAACCTAAACCGTACTCTGCTAGAAACAGAGTCTATGTGGACAGTGCTGAACAGCAAACAGTGTTGATGTAAACCATACACTGCAGTGCACAAAGTCAATGTAAAGAGTGCCGTACAGTAAACTATGTTTCTGTAAACCGTACTCGGCTACATACAGAGTCTATGCAAAGTGCCCTGAAGTAAACAGTGTTTTTATAAACTGTAACCTGCCGTAAAAAGTGTCTGTGTAAAAAGTGCCCTTCAGTAAAACCGTGTTAATGTGAGCCGTATTCTGCTGTAAATTGTGTATATGTAAACAATGCACAAGAAACAGTGCTTATGTGAACCGGTCTCTGCTGTAAATAGGGTCTAAGTAAGCAATGCCGTACAGTAAGTACTGTTTCTGTAAACAATACACTGCTGTAAACAGAGGTTGCGTAAACAGTGACCGACAGTAAACAGTGTTAATGCAAACCGTATGCTGCAGTACGCCGCATATGTAAATCGTTCCCGACAGTAGGTGTTTATGTAAACCGTACACTGCTCTAAACAGACGCTATTCCAGTACATAATATTACAGCTAAAAGTATTGTGGAGGCATTACGTCAATTCTTTACGAAATATGGACTACCCACAGAAATTCAGTCGTATCAAGGTTCAAATTTTCCTTCAAAGTTATTTAAATAAGTTATGGATAGTTTAGGAATAAAACAATTTAAATCAACTGTGTATCATCCAGAATCACAGGCAGCGTCAGAAAGGAGGCATCATACATTAAAGACAATGTTGAGGGCGTATTGTCAAATTATCCGTAAGATTGGGATAAAGGAATTCAATTCATATTGATTGTAATTGGGGATGCACCATATGAGTCTATCAAATTTTGTCCCTTTGAACTAATTTATGGTCATGAGGTAAGGGGACCACTTTAATCGATTAAGGAAAAATTGGCGGGTGAGAAATCGGACAGTACACTATTGGATTACGTGTCAAATTTTAGGGAACGACCAAATAGAGCATGTAAATTGGCTAGATGACATTTGAAAGTTGCACAGAATGTGATGAAACGGGTAGCGGACAAGAAATCCAAAGTTCGTAGTTTCGTCAGTGGGGATTAAGTATTACTGTTGTTACCAGTGGTAGGTGAGCCTTTGAAAGCTAGGTTTTGCGGACCGTATCAGATTGAAAGGAAATTAAGTGAGGCGAATTATGTGGTAAAAACACCAGATAGAAGGAAGACTCACCGAATGTGTCATGTGAATATGCTTAAAATGTACTTTGAAAGGAGAGGAGAGAAAAAATAAGTTTTAATAATTCTAATTTAAAGTGACCCAGCGAATCCAGATGACTGTGAATTTTGACATACCTCAAATTAAATTGGAAAAAGAGGAAGTTGTTAAAAATTGGATGACTGTGAATTTGACATCCCTCAAATTAAATTGGAAAATGAGGATGTTGTTAAAAATTGGGATGGATTGTTAAGTTACCTTCCAGGGGGAAAACGAACTGTCCAAACAACGTTATTGATCTCACATGGGCAAGTTAGTAGAGATAACTTGGGAAGTACTAAAATGGTTATACATGATGGAGATGTGGGAAATGCTGATCCGATCAAACAACATCCATACAGACGTCATCCTTTACAATTGGCAAAGGTTATCAGCGAGAATTGAGAGAATGCGGAAAAATGGCATAATTGAAGTGGGGTGCAGCCAATGGAGCTCAGCCATAGTGATGGTACCTGACCCAGACTGTACCCAACGGTTGTGTGTGGACTCTCGAAAGATGAATGCAGTTACAAGAACGGACTCTTACCCAAGACTACGTTTGAAGGACTGCATTGAGAAAGTGGGGCAATCTGCTTTTTTTTCCAACATCCAGACGTGAAAAGAAGATTTAAAACATCGTATGGTGAAGTCGAGAAGACATAGCCGGAGTAAGCACATCCAGAGTGGGAAGTTGGAACTTGATAATTTGGTGCAGTGAGGTAATTCGGTGCAGAGTGGGAGAAGGTGCTTTTTCTCAACTGTTTTGCTCTCTTTTTTCTGGCCTGTAACTTTTAATCTGCAGAGAGAGAACCAGGGAGCATCTGAGACCCTGGGTGAGATCTCCCAGTGAGACAGAGAAGGCTCAGCCAGAGTGAGGCACAACCAAGAGTGAGTTTGCGAATTTGAAGCTCGGTGGGAATTCGAATCTGGCTGGGAAGGATGTGCTTTTAACCCTGGCAAGTGAGTGGTAAGCAGTTTTTCATTACATTGTCTAATTTATTTATCTTCTTTCGTGTTTTGAAATTGTAGTTGCATAAGTTCACTTAAACTTTAAGACATGTCAGGAGATCCCAGACCCGTGTCATACTCCTCGTGTGCGATGTGGGAGCTCAGGGACACGTCCACTGTCCCTGGCACTTGACGTGCAAGACGTGTGTTCAGTTGCAGCTCCTGTTAGACCGCTTGACGGCTCTGGAGCTGCGGATGGACTCACTTTGGAGCAAAGTATGAAGTCTTACAACACCAGGTTACAGTCCAACAGGTTTGTTTCAAACACGAGCTTTCGGAGCGCCGCTCCTTCCTCAGGTGAATGGAGATGTATGTTCCAGAAACTTTTATATAGACAAAGTCAGAGATGCCAGGCAATGCTTTGAATGCAAGTATTTGCGGGTAATCAATTCATTACAGATCCCGAGTTAGGGGTAACCCCAGGTTAAAGAGGTGTGAATTGTCTCAAGCCAGGACAGTTGGTAGGATTTTGCAGGTCCAGGCCAGATTGTGGGGATGAATGTAATGCGACAGGAATCCAAGATCCCGGTTGAGGCTGTACTCATGCGTGCGGAATTTAGCTATAAGTTTTTGCTCGGCAATTTTGCGTTGTCGCAAGTCCTGAAGACCAAATTGGAGAACGCTTACCCGGAGATCAGAGGCTGAATGCCCTTGACCGCTGAAGTGTTCCCCGACTGGAAGGGAACATTCCTGCCTGATGATTGTCGCACGATGCCCGTTCATTCGTTGTCGCAGTGTCTGCATGGTCTTGCCAATGTACCACGCTTCGTGACATCCTTTCCTGCAGCGTATAACGTAGACTAAATTGGTCGAGTTGCACGAGTGTGTGCCGCGTACCTGGTGGGTGGTGTTACCACGTGTAATGGTGGTATCCTTGTCGATGATCTGGCATGTCTTGCAGAGATTGCCCTGGCAGGTTTGTGTGGTGCCGTGCTCGCTCTTTGGAAGGCTGGGTAATTTGCTGCAAACAATGGTTTGTTTGACGGTGCGCGGTTGTTTGAAGGCAAGTAGTGGGGGTGTGGGGATGACCTTGGCAAGATGTTCATCTTCATTGATGATGTGTTGAAGGCTGCGAAGAAGATGTCGTAGTTTATCCGCCCCAGGAAAGTACTGGACGACGGAAGGTCAGTTGTGTCCCTTGTTTGTCTTCTGAGGAGGTCGGTGAGGTTTTATGCTGTGGCACGTTGGAACTGTCGATCGATGAGTCGAGCGCCATATCCCGTTCGTACAAGGGCACCTTTCAGCATATGTAGGTGTTTGTTACTCTCCTCCTCTTCTGAGCAGATCCTGTGTATAAATAAGAACATAAGAACTAGGAGCAGGAGTAGGCCATCTGGCCCCTCGAGCATGCTCCGCCATTCAATGAGATCATGGCTGATCTTTTGTGGACTCAGCTCCATTTTCCGGCCCGAACACCATAACCCTTAATCCCTTTATTCTTCAAAAAACTATCTATCTTTACCTTAAAAACATGTAATGAAGGAGCCTCAACTGCTTCAGTCGGCAAGGAATTCCATAGATTCACAACCCTTTGGGTGAAGAAGTTCCTCCTAAACTCAGTCCTAAATCTACTTCCCCTTATTTTGAGGCTATGTCCCCTAGTTCTGCTTTCACCTGCCAGTGGAAACAACCTTCCCGCATCTATCCTATCTATTCCCTTCATAATTTTAAATGTTTCTATAAGATCCCCCCTCATCCTTCTAAATTCCAACGAGTACAGTCCCAGTCTACTCAACCTCTCCTCATAATCCAACCCCTTCAGCTCTGGGATTAACCTAGTGAATCTCATCGGCACACTCTCCAGTGCCAGTAAGTCCTTTCTTAAGTAAGGAGACCAAAACTGAACACTATATGGAAGGCTAGTCCACAGGGGATTGCTTATTTAATTTGTTTCGGATGAAAGCTGGAGAAGTGTTATCTGTGGGCCTCCGGTAAAGCGAACTTCTGAGGTGACCGTCCTTGATGGAGATGAGTGTGTCCAAGAATGCAACTGAATTTGGAGAATATCCATGGTGACTCTGATGAAACAGGCAACAGGCGTTTCCTATTTCCATTACACAAAAGCACACACACAAAGTATCCTTTTGAGACCAGCAGCGCGCTTTCTCTTTCAGACATAGTCAAAAGCAGACCATAAAAGAACAAAAAACAAGAACAAAGACAATTACATCACAGGAACTGGCCCTTCGGCCCTCCCAGCCTGCGCCGATCCAAATCCTTTATCTAAACCTGTCTCCTATTTTCCAAGGTCTACTTCCCTCTGTTCCCGCCCATTCATATACCTGTCTAGATGCTTCTTAAATTATGCTATCGTGCCCAACTCTACCACCTCCGCTGGTAAAGCGTTTCAGGCACCCACCACCCTCTGCATAAAAACCTTTCTACGCACATCTCCTTTAAACTTTCCCCCTCTCACCTTGAAATTATGACCCCTTGTAACTGACACCCCCACTCTTGGGAAAAGCTTGTTGCTGTCCACGCTGTCCAAACCTCAATCAGGTCCCCCCTCAACCTCCGTCTTTCCAACGGAAACAATCCTAATTTACTCAACCTTTCTTCATAGCTAGCACCCTCCATACCAGGCAACATCCTGGCGAACATCCTCTGCACCTTCTCCAAGGAGGCATCCACATCCTTCTGGTAATGTGGCGACCAGAATTGCACGCAGTATTCCAAATGTGGCCGAACCAAAGTCCTATACAACTGTAACATGACCTGCCAACTCTTGTACTCAATACCCCGTCCGATGAAGGCAAGCATGCTGTATGCCTTCTTGACCACTCTATTAACCTGCGTTGCCACCTTCAGGGTACAATGGATCTGAACTCCCAGATCACTCTGCACATCAATTTTCCCCAAGACCCTTCCATTGACCATATTGTCCGCTCTTGAATTTGATCTTCCAAAATGCATCACCTCGCATTTGCCTGGATTGAACTCCATCTGCCATTTCTCTGCCCAACTCTCCAATCTATCTATATTTTGTTGTATTCTCTGACAGTCCTCCTCGCTATCTGAAACCACCAATCTTAGTATCATCTGCAAACTTGCTAATCAGACCACCTATACCTTCCTCCAGGTCATTTATGTAGATCACAAACAACAGTGGTCAGAGCACGGATCCCTGTGGAACACCACTAGTCACCTTCTCCATTTTGAGACACTCCCTTACACCACTACTCTCTGTCTCCTCTAGCCCAACCAGTTCTTTATCCATCTAGCTCATACATACACAGACACACGCTCATATTGAGACAGGCAGAATGCTTTCTCTTTCAGACACACAGAAAAACACACACACAATCCAGTGCTACTATTGAGAAAGGCAGCACGCATTCCCTCTTTCAGACACACCAAAAGCAGACACAGACACACAAATACTCCAATTGAGACAGGCCACAGGATTTCTCTCTTTCAGACAAACCAAAACTCACACACAGGCACACGCAGACACACGCACACACATAAACACACACACACACACGTGCTCCTATTGAGACAGGCAGCAAGCTATGTCTGTTTGAGACACACATAAAAGCGCACACAGACAAACACGTGCTCCTATCGAGAGAGGCAGCACGCCTTACCTCTTTCATGCACACACAAAAGCACACACACAAAGACAAACATGCAACTATTGAGACACGCAGCAGGCTTTCTCTTTCAGACATAGACAAAAGCAGACTACACAAAGACACACATGCTCCTATTGGGACAGGCAACAAGCTTTCTCTATTTCACACACAAACACACACACAAATCCATGCTACTCTTGAGACAGACAGCACGCTTTATTCTTTATGACACACACAAAATCATACACACACAGACACATGCACCTAACCGGGGAGGCAGCACGCTGCGTTTCTTTCAGACACTCCCCAAAGCGCATTAAAAGCAAATTCTACTATTGAGACAGACAGCAAGCATTCTCTCTTTCAGACACACACAAAAGCAAACACACAAACGCACATGATCCTATTGAGACAGCCAGCACGCTTTCTCTATTTCAGACTCACAAAAAACACACACAAACATGCTCCGATTGAGAAAGGCAGCACGCTTTCACGCACACACACGAAAGCACAAAGACTCAACGACAGATGCTCCTATTGAGACAGGCAGCATGCTCTCTCTTTGTGTCAGACACACACAAAAGCACACTCACACACACACATGCTCCTATTGAGACAGGCAGCATGCTTTATCTCTTTCACACACACACATAAGCACACACACACACAAACACACGTGCTCCTATTGAGAGGCAGGACGTTTACTCCCTTGCAGACACACACAAAAGCAAACACACAAACACATATGCTTCTCTTGAAACAGGCAACTCGCGTTTTCCATTTCCATCACACAAAAGCACACACACAAACAAAACAAACATGCTCCTATTGAGACAGGCAGCACGCTTTCTCTGTTAAGATACATTAAACCACACACACACAGACTCACACAGATGCTCCAATTGAGACAGATAGCACACTTTCTCTCTTTCAGACATACAGAAAAACTCACATTCAACTTTTGAGACCAGCAGCACGCATTATCTATTTCAGACACACAAAATCAAACGCACACACACAAATACTCCTATTGAGACAGGCCACAGGCTTTCTCTCTTTCATACAAACCAAAACACAAACACAGACACACGCACACACACGCACAATGAAATCCACACATGCTCCTATTGTGACAGGCAGCACGCTATATCTGTTTGACACACACAAAAGCGCACATAGACAAACACGTGCTCCTATCGAGAGAGGCAGCACGCTTTATCTCTTTCGTTCACAAACAATAGGACAAACACACAAACAGACATATTCCTATTGAGTCAGGCAGCGCACTTTCTCTGTATCAGACCCACATAAAAGCAGACACACATAGAGACATGCATGCACCTATTGTGTCAGACAGCACGCTTTCTCTGTATCAGACCCAAAAAAAGCACACACACACATAGAGACAAGCATGCACCTGTTGAGGCAGGTAGCATGTTTTCTCTCTTTCAGACACACACAAAAGTGCACACACAAATACACATGCTGCTATTGAGACAGGCAGCATACCTCATCTCTTTCAGACACACACACAAACACACATGCTCCTCTTGACACATGCAGCACACTTTATCTCGTTCAGACACGCACAGACACAGGCACACAGACACACACACACATGCTCCTGTTGAGACACGCAGCAGGCTTTCTCTTTGAGACACAGACAAAAGCAGACCACACACAGACGCACATGCTCCTATAGAGGCAGGCAACACGCTTTCTCACTTTCAGACACCCACAGAAGCACACAGACATCTGCTCCTATTGAGAAAGGCAGCACCTTATCTCTCTTTGTCAGACGCACACAAATACACGCGCTCCTTTTGAGACAGTCAATACTCTTTCTGTTTTTCATTCACACAAACGCACACACACACACACATATGCTCATATGGAGACAGGCAGCAGGCTTTCTCTTTCAGACACAGACAAAAGCAGACCATACACAGACAAATGCTGCTATTGAGACGGGCAGCATGATTTCTCTCTTTCAGACACACACAAAAACACACACACACACATAAGTGCTGCTATTGAGACAGGCAGCACGCATTCCCTATTTCAGAAATCCCAAAAGCACACACATACGCAAATACTCCTATTGATACAGGCTACAGGCTTTCTCTCTTACAGACAAACCAAAACACACGCACATCCACACGCACACACACGGACACACACAAACACATACACACATGCTCCTATTGTGACAGTCAGCACTCTATGTCTGTTCGAGACACACACAAACCAAAAGCTCACATATACAAACACGTGCTCCTGTCCAGAAAGGCAGCAAGCTTTATCTCTTTCATGCACAAAAATAGGACACACATACAAACAAGCATGCTCCTATTGAGTCAGACAGCACGTTTTCTCTGTATCAGACCCACACAAATGCACACACACACATAGAAACAAACATGCACCTATTGAGATAGACAGCATGCTTTCTCTGTATCAGACACACACAAAAGCACATTCACACATAGAGACAAACATGCACCTATTGAGATAGACAGCATGCTTTCTCTGTATCAGACACACACAAAAGCACATTCACACATAGAGACAAACATGCACCTATTGAGATAGACAGCATGCTTTCTCTGTATCAGACACACACAAAAGCACACACTAACACATACATAGACAAACATGCACCTATTGAGACAGACAGCACGCTTTCTCTGTATCAGACACACACAAAAGCACATTCACACATAGACACACATTCAGCTATTGAGTCAGAAAGCACACGTTCTCTGTATCAGACCAACACATTAGCATACACACACATAGAGACAAACATTCAAGACGGCATGCTTTCTCTGTATCAGACCCACACAAAAGCACACACACACATAGAGACAAACATGCACCTATTGAGTCAGGCAGCGCGCTTTCTCTGTATCAGACCCACACAAAAGCACACATGCACACATAGAGACAAACATGCATCTATTGAGTCAGACAGCACGCTTTCTCTGTACCAGACCCACAAAAGCACAAATACAAAAACATACATTCTCCTATTGAGAAAGGCAGCACGCTTTCTCTATTTCAGACACTCAGAAACACACATGCTCCTATTGAGACAGGCAGCACGCTTTTTATCTTTCAGACAGACACGAAAGCACACACACAAACACATGCTCTTATTGAGACAGGCAGCACGCTTTCTCTATTTCACACACACTCAAAAGTACACACACTGAAAACACATGCTCCTAATTACACAGGCAGCAGGCTTTCTCTTAGAGACACAAACAAAATACAGAAGCAAACACATACTCATATTGAGCAGACAACGCATTCTTTCTTTCATCCACACGCAAAGCACGCACACACAATCACACTTGTCCTTATTTAGTCAGGTAACAAACTTTTTCTCATGCAGACACACAACAAAGCAAAACATAAAACTACACATGCTCCTATTGATACATACAGAACGCGTTCTCCATTGCACACACACTCAAAAGCACAGATACACAAACACACATGCTCCTATTGAGAGTGGCCGCAAGTGTTCTCTCTTTCAGACACACACAAAAGCAAACACACACAAACACACATGCTCCTATTGAGACAGGCAGCAAATGTTCCCTCTTCCAGAGACAGACACAAGTATACACAAACAAGCACATGCTCCTATTGAGAAAGGCAGCAAGTTTTCCCTCTTCCAGACATGCACAAAAACACACAGAAACACATGCTCCTACTGAGACAGTCAGCACTCTTTCACTCTTGCAGAAATACACAAGAGCACACACGTACACGCGCCTATTGAGACAGGCCGCTCGCCTTCTCTCTTTCAGACACATACAAAAGCACACATACACAAACACTTGTTCCAATTGAGTCAGGAGCATGCCTTCTCTCTTTGAGACATAACGAAAACAGACACATAAACACATATTTTCCTATTGAGTCATACCGCACGATTTCTCTTTCAGACGCACACAAAAGCAGATACAGACATACTCCTATAGAGACGGGCAGTATGCTTTTCTCTTTCAGACACATACAAAAGCACAGAAAAATAAACACATATGCCCCTATTGAGACAGGCAGCACGCTTTCCGTATTGCAGACACACAAAAGCACACACTCAAAAACACACATTCTCCTATTGAGAAACGCAGCATGCTTTCTCGATTTTAGACACTCAAAAACGCACATGCACCTATTGAGACAGGCAGCACGCTTTCTCTCTTTCAGACACACACACAAAAGCACACACACAGACTCATGGTCTGATTGAGGTAGGCAGCACGCTTTCTTTTTTTCACACACACAAAAGCAGACACACACACATGCCCCAATGCGACTTTCAGCACGCTTTCTCTTTCCGACACACACAAAAGAAGACACACACAATGTCATGCTCCTATTAAGACAGGCGCACACACACAAACACATGCACATGCTCCCATTGAGGCATGCCGCACGCTATGTCAATTTGAAACACACAAAATCCCACACACACAGACACAGATAATCCTACTGAGACAGCCAGAACGCTTTCTCTATTTCAGATACACACAAAAGCACACACGCACAAACATATGCTCCGATTGAGACAGGCAGCATGTTGTCTCTCTTTCAGACACACAAAAGCATACAGTAAAACAAATGAAAATGCTCGTATTGAGACAGACAACACGCTGTCTCTCTTTCAGACACACACAAAAACACACTGACACAAGCACACATGCTCCTATTGAGAAAGGCGGCGCGCTTTCTCTCATTCAGATATCGGCGTGCGTGCATTCTCTCATCGGCGCCGTGAGGCTACAGGGCAAAGCCACTGCGCCACCATGCTGCCCTTATTTCTCTCTTTTTAACACACAAAATCCCACACAAAACACACATAATCCCACTGAGACAGCCAGCACGCTTTTTCTGTTTCAGACACACACAAATGCACGCACTAACACACACAAACTAACACGCATGCTACAAGAGAGACAGGCCGCATGCGTTCTCAATTTCAGACTCACCAAAGCACACACACACACAAACACACATGCTCCTACTTACACAGGTGGCACGCTTTCTATCTTTCAGACACAGAAAATCAAAGACCAAAACACATTCTCCAATTGAGACGGGCAGCAAGCTTTCTCTATCATACAGACACATATACACACAAAAGCAGACACATTTTCCTATTCGGACAGGCAGTACGCTTTCCATCTTTCAGATACACACAAAAGTAATCACACACACAAACATACATGCTCCTATTGATACAGGCAACATGTTTTCTCGCTTTCAGACACAAAGAAACACAATCACAGATACACGCACATGCACCGCTTGAGTCAGGCAGCACGCTTTCTCTATTTCAGACACACACACACATACACAAATGCTCCCATTGATACAGGCAGCACGCTTTCTCTCTTTAAGACACACACAAATGCAGACACACACATGTTCCTAGAGAGACAGGCCGCATGCTTTCTCTATTTTAGACACGCCGAAGCACACACACACAAGCACACACGCTCCTGCAGTCACAGGTGGCACGCTTTCTCTATTGCACACACACAAAAGCACACACAAACATGCACCTACTGAGACAGGCAGCTCGCTTTGTCCCTTTGAGACAAACACAAAAACACACACACAAACACACATGCTCCTATTGAGACAGGTAACACGCTTTCTCTCCTTCAGACACACACAACAGCTCTCACACACAAATACACATGCCACTACTGAGACAGGTAGCATGCTGACTCTCTTTCAGACCGCGAAAAAGCACACATATACAAACACATGCTCCTATTTAGACAGGCGCCACGCTATCTCTATTTCAGATACAGACAAAAGCACACACACACAAAAACACATGCTTCAATTGAGACAGTCAGCATGCCGTCTCCCTTTCAGACACACAGAAAAACACACACACAAACACACATGCTCCTATTGAGACAGTCGGTGCCCTTTCTCTCTTTCGGACACACAAACGCACACACACACAAACACACATGCTCCTATTGAGACAGGCCGCACGTTTTCTCTATTTCAGACACATAGAAGCACACACAAAAACACACATTCTCTTATTTAGATAGGCAGCAAACTTTCTCTTTTCAGACACACAGAAACACACACACAAACATGCTCCTATTGAGACAGACAATAGCTTTCTCTCTTTCAGACACAGAAAAGCAAACACAAAAACACACATTATCCAATTAGGTCAGGCAGCACGCTATCGCTCGATCACACACACACAAATACATACGAAAGCAGGCACATTTTCGTATTCAGACAGGCCACATGCTTTCTGTCTTTCAATACACACAAAAGCACACACAGACACAA
The DNA here is from genome assembly GCF_902713615.1 of Scyliorhinus canicula. Classification (NCBI taxonomy): domain Eukaryota; kingdom Metazoa; phylum Chordata; class Chondrichthyes; order Carcharhiniformes; family Scyliorhinidae; genus Scyliorhinus; species Scyliorhinus canicula. Next base: position 147,159 of record NW_024055719.1, read on the forward strand.
ACATACATGCTCCTATTGAGATAGGCAGCATGCTTTCTCAATTTCAGTGACACAAAAACACACTAACAGATAAACGCACATGCTCCCGTTGAGACAGGCTGGACGCTTTCTCTCTTTCAGACACACAAAAGCACACAAACACACATCCTCCTATTGAGACCGGCAGCACGCCTTCTCTATTGCACACAGATAAACGCACACACACAAACACATTTGCTCCTATTGAGACAGACAGCTCCCTTTCCCTCTTTCAGACACTCACAAAAGCACACACACGCAAACACAATTCTGTTCTTTAGATAGGCATCATGTTTTACTATTTCAGAAACACAAAAGCAAACACACACAAACACGCATGCTCCTATTGAGACAGACGACACATTTTCTCTCTTTCAGCCGCACACCAAAGCACACACACACACAAACACACATGATCCTATCAGCACCCTTTCTCTATTTGTGACACAAAAAAGGACACACACACTGACACGCATTCTCTTATTTAGACAGGCAACATCCTTTCTCTGTTTCAGACACACAGTAAAACACACACACATAATCACACATCCTCCTATTGAGACAAGCAGCTCGCTTGCTGTCTTTCAGACATTCAAAAGCACACACACACACTAACACACACATGCTCCCATTGAGGCAGGCAACACTCTTTCTCTCTTTCAGACACAGAACATCGAACACACACAAACATGCTCCTATATGCTCCTATTGAGAAAGGCAGCATGCTTTCACTCTTTCAGGCACACAAAAACACACACACAAACACACAAAGTTCCATTGCGACAGCCAGTACTCTTTATCTATTTCAGGCACACAGATAAAAACACATGCTCTTGTATGCTCCTATTAAGACAGGATACATGCTTTCTCTCCTTCAGACACACACCAAAGGAAACAAAGACAGACACACATGGTCCAACTGACACAGGTAGCACGCTTTCTCTATTGCACACACAAACACACACACGCACACAAACACAGAAGCTCTTATTGAGACAGACAGCATGCTTTTTCTGTTTCACACATGCACAAAAACACAAATACACAAGCTAAGACATATGCCCCTGTGGAGACATGCACCACTCTTTCTTCTCTTTCTAACACACAAAAGCCCACACACACAAACACACATAATCCTACTGAGACAGCCAGCACGTTTTTCTGTTTCATACACACACAAATGCACACACAAACACACAAACTAACACGCATGCTCCTAGAGAGACAGGTCGCATGCTTTCTCAATTTCAGACACACAAAAGCACACACCAAAGCACACATTATCTTACTTAGATAGGCAGCAAACCTTCTCTCTTTCAGACACACAGAAAAACACACAGAAAAACACACATGCTCCTTTTGACACAGGCGGCGCACTTTCTCTCTTTCAGACACTGAAAATCAAAGAGCAAAACACATATTCTCCAATTGAGACAGGCAGCACGCTTTCTCTCTATCACACACGTACAGACCAATACATAAAAAACAAGACAAATTTTCCTATTCAGACAGGCAGCACGCTTTCTATCTTTTAGAAACACACAAAAGGACAAACACACACACACACAGACGTACATGCTCCTATTGAGACAGGCAGCATGCTTTCTCTCTTTCAAACACAAGGACACACTCACAGATAAACGCGCATGCAGCGCTTCAGACAGCAGCACGCTTTCTCTATTTCACACACACAAGCACACACACGCACAGACACAAACACACACACGCACTCATGCACCTATTGATTCAGGCAGCACGCTTTCTCTCTTTCAGACACACACAGAAACAGACACACACAAACAGACATGTTCCTAGAGAGACAGGCCGCATGCTTTCTCTATTTCTGACACAGCAAAGCACACAAACGTAAGCACACATGCTCCTATAGTCACAGGTGGCATGATTTCTCTATTGCACACTCACAGAAAAGCACACACACACACACAGACACACACACACATGCTCCTATTGAAACAGGCAACTCGCTTTATCTCTTTCTGACACACCTCAAATCACACACATGCTCCTACTGAGACAGGCAGCACTCCTTCTCTCTTTCTGGCACAAAAAAGCCCACACACAAACACACAGACTCCTACTGAGACAACCAGCACGCTTTTTCTGTTTCAGACACACACAAATGCACACACAAGCACACACACACACACACTTACACGCATTGTCATATTGAGACAAGCAGCACGCTGTCTCTGCTTCCGACACACACAAAACACACACACACAAGAATATGCTCCTAAAGAGGCAGGTAGCATGCTGATTCTCTTTCAGACACACACAAAAACACACACACAAACACGCATACTCCTAGATTGACAGGCCGCACGCTTTCTCATTTTCAGACCCACTAAAGAACACACACACCAACACACATGCTCCTGCTGAGACAGGATGCACACTTTCTCTATTTCAGATACAGACAAAAGCACACACACACACACAAACACAAATGCTCCTGGTGAGACAGGCCGCATGCTTTCTCAATTTTAGTCTCACCAAAACACAAACACAGAAACACACATGGTACTACTGACACACGGGGAACTCTTTCTATCTTTCAGACACACAAAAGAACATATAAAAACACATTCTCTTAATCAGATATGCAGCAAACCTTCTTTCAGACAGACAGTAAAACACACACACAAAAATACACATGCTCCTTTTGACACAGACAGCGCCCTTTCTCTCTTTCAGACACAGAGAAGCAAACACCAACGCACATATTCTCCAATTGAGATAGAGAGCACGCTTTCTCTCTATCACACACACACACGTACACATACAAATACATACAAAAGCAGACGCATTTTCCTATTCAGACAGGCAGCATGTTATCTCTATTTCAGACACATAAAAACACAGATAAACGCACGTGCTCCGCTTGAGAAAAGCTGCACGCTTTCTCTATTTCAGACACACACACGCACATGCTCCTATTGAAACGCCAGCACGCTTTCTCTCTTTAAGTCACCCACGAAAGCAGACATACACAAACACACATGTTCCTAGAGAGATAGGCCGCGTCCTTTCTGAATTTCAGACTCACCAAAGCACACACACACAAATAAGCATGCTCCGACTCACGCTTTCTCTCTCTCAGACACACAAAAGCACACACCAAAACAAATTATCTGAGTTAGATCGGCAGCATAAGAACATAAGAACTAAAACAAGATTAGGCCATCTGGCCCCTCGAGACTCCTCCGCCATTCATTGAGATCATGGCTGATCTTGTGTGGACTCACCTCCACTTTCCGGCCCGAACACCATAACCCTTAATCCCCTTTTCCTTCAAAAACTATCTATCTTTACCTTAAAAACATTTAATGAAGGAGCCTTAACTGCTTCATTGGGCAAGGAATTCCATAGATTCACAACCCTTTGCGTGAAGACGTTCCTCCGAAACACAGTCCTAAACCTTCTTCACCTTATTTTGAGGCTGTGCCCCCTAGTTCTGCATTCACCCGCCAGTGGAAACAACCTGCCCGCATCTATACTATCTATTCCCGTCATAATTTTAAATGTTTCGATAAGATCCCCCCGCATCCTTCTAAATTGCAACGAGCACAGTTCCAGTCTACTCAACCTCTCCTCGTAATCCAACCCCTTCAGCTCTGGGATTAACCTCGTGAACCTCCTCTGCACACCCTCCAGTGCCAGTACGTCCTTTCTCATGTAAGGAGACCAACACTGAACACAATACTCCAGGTGTGGCCTCACTAACACCTTATACAATTACAGCATAACCTCCCTAGTCTTGAACTCCATCCCTCTAGCAATGATGGACAAAATTCCATTTGCCTTCTTACTCACCTGTTACACCCGTAAACCAACTTTCAGTGACTCATGCACTAGCACATCCAGGTCTCTCTGCACAGTACAAACCCATGCTTCTTATGAAACAGTCTTCACTCTTTCTCTATTTCTGATACAGATAAAAGCACACAGACACAAACACACATGCTTCTATTGGAGAGGCTGCACGTTTTCTCTATTTCCGACACACAGTAGCACACACAAATCACACATTCTCTTATCTGGATAGGTAGCAAACTTTCTCTCTTTCAGACACACAGAAAAACACACACACACATGTACTTATTGAGGCAGACAACAGCCTTTGTCTCTTTCAGACACAGAAAAGCAAACATAACAATACACCTTCTCCAATTGACACAGCCAGCACGCTTTCTCGCTATCACACACACAAATCCATACAAAAGCAGACACATTTTCCTATTCAGACAGGCCGCATGCTTTCTATCTTACAATACACACAACAGACACACACACACATACATGCTCATCTTGAGACAGGCAGCATGCTTTCTCATTTCAGTGACACAAAAACACATTCACAAATGAACGCACATGCTCCTGTTGAGACAGGCTGGACGCTTTCTCACTTTCAGACACACAATAGCACAGACACACACATTCTCCTATTGAGACAGGCAGCACGCTTTCTCTATTGAACACACAGCCAAAAGCACACAAACACACATGCTCCTACTGAGACAGGCACCTCGCTTTCTCTTTCAGACACACAAAAAAGCACACACACAAACACACATGCTCCTACTGAGACAGGCAGCAACTTTTCTCTCTTTCAGACACACACAAAAGCACACACGCACAAACACACATGCTCCTATTGAGACAGGCAACACGGATTCTGTTTCAATCGGAGTATATGTAATTGTGTGTGTGTGCTTTCGTGGGTGTCAGAAAGAGAGAAAGCATTCAGCCTGTTTCAACATGAGCATGTGTGTTTGTGTGTGAGCGTGAGCTTTTGTGCGCGTGAAAGAGTGTAAGCATGTGCCTGCCTAAATAAGAGCACGTGTGTTTGCGTGTGTGCATTTGTGTGTCTGAAATTGAGAACAAGAACAAAGAAGATGATACTAAGATTATTGGAGTTGCAGATAGCGAGGTGGACTGTCAGAGAATACAGCAAAATATAGATACTTTGGAGAGTTGGGCAGATAAATGTCAGACGGAGATCAATCCAGGCAAATGTGAGGTGATGCATTTTGGAAGATCTAACTCAAGAGCAGACGACATGGTTAATGGAAGAGTCCTGGGGAAAATTGATGTCCAGAGAGATCTGGAAGTTCAGGTCCATTGTACCCTGAAGGTGGCAACGCAGGTTGATAGTGGTCAAGAAGGCATACAGCATGAACATAGTACATAGGACATTACAGCGCAGTACGGGCACTTCGGCCCTCGATGTTGTGCCGACCCGTGAAACCATCTGAAGCCTATCTGACCTACACTATTCCATTTTCATCCATATGTCTATCCAGTGACCACTTAAATGTCCTTAAATTTGACGGGTCTTCTATTGTTTCAGGCAGGGCGTTCCACACCCCTACTACTCTCTGAGTAAAGAAACTGCCTCTGACATCTGTCCTATATCTACCAACCCTCAATTTAAAGCTATGTCCCCTCGTGTTGGTCATCACCATCCGAGGAAAAAGACTCTCACTGTCCACACTATCTAACCCTCTCACTATCTTATATGTCTCTATTAAGTCACCTCTCAGCCTTCTATTCTCTAACGAAAACAACCTCATGTCCCTGAACATTTCCTCGTAAAACCTTTCCTCCACACCAGACAATATCCTAGTAAATCTCCTCTGAACCCTTTCCAAAGCTTCCACATCCATCCTATAATGTGGTGACCAGAACTGCACGCAGTACTCTAGGTGCGGCCGCACCATAGTTTTGAACATCTGCTTGCATTCTTCGGACCGGGTATTGAGTACAGGAGTCAGCAGGACATGTTACATTTGTATCGGACTTTGGTTAGGCCACATTTGGAATACTGCGTGCAGTTCTGGTCGCCACATTACAAGAGGGGTGTGGATGCTTTCGAGAGGGCGCAGATGATGTTCACCAGGAATGTTGCCTTGTATAGAGGATGCTAGCTATGGAGAAAGGCTCAGTCGATTAGGACTGTTTTTGTTGGAAAGAAGGAGGTTTAGGGGGACCTGATTGAGGTCTGCAAAATTATGAGAGGTATGGACAGGGTGGAGAGCAACAAGCTTTTTCCAATAGTGGGGGTGTCAATTACAAGGGGTCACGATTTCAAGGTGAGACCGAGAAAGTTTAAGGGAGATGTGCGTGGAATGTTTTTTACGCAGAAGCTGATGGGCGCCCGGAATTGCTTTGCCAGCGGAGGTGGTAGAGGCGGGCACGATAGCATCATGTAAGATGCATCTGGACAGATATGTGAACGGGTGGGGAACAGATAGAAGTAGACATTGGTAAATAGGCAACAGGTTTAGATAAAGGATCTGGATCGGCGCAGGCTGGGAGGGCCGAAGGGCCTGTTCCTGTGCTGTAATTGTCTTTGTTCTTGTTCTTGTTCACTATTTTAGACACACAAAAGCACACACAAAAACACACATTCTCTTATTTAGGCAGGCAGCATGCTTTCATTCTTTCACACACACAAAAACTCACACACACAGAAACACACATGCTCTTATTGAAAATAAATAAAATGAAAATCGCTTATTGTCACGAGTAGGCTTTAAATGAAGTTGCTGTGAAAAACCCCTAGTCGCCATATTCCGGCGCCTGTTCGGGGAGGCTGTAAGGGGAATCGAACCGTGCTACTGGCCTGCTTGGCCTGCTTTCATATCTAGCGACTTAGCCCTGTGCTAAACGACCCCTAGCCCTGTGCTAAACAGTCCCTGAGACAGGCAGAATGCATTCTCTCTTTCTGAAACACACAAAAGCACACACACACAATCACACATACTCCTATTGAGACAGGCAGCTCGCTTTCCCTCTTTCAGACACACATCAAATCACACACAGACAAAGACACATGTTCCTATTTAGACAGGCTGAATGATTTATCTCTTTCAGACACACAAAAGCACGCACAAAAACACACTTTTTCTTCTTTAGATAGGCATCATGCTTTCTCTATTTCAGAAACACAAAAGCACGCACGCACACGAACACACATGCTCCTTTTGAGACACATAACACGTTTTCACTCTTTCAGCCACACACCAAAGCACACACATACAAACGCAAATGCTCCTATTGAGACAGGCCGCACAATTTATCTATTTGAGACACACAAAAGGACACATACACAAACACGCATTCTTTTTTAGACAGGCAACATCCCTTCTCAATTTCAGACAAACATTAAAACACACACACAAATACACATCCTCCTATTGTGACAGGCAGCTCGGTTTCTGTCTTTCAGACACTCAAGAGCAAACCCAAAATCACACATTCTCTAATTGAGACATGCAGCATGCTCTCTCTCTGTAACACTCACACAAATACAGACGCAAACAGACACATTTATTTATTCAGACAGGCAGCACGCATTCTATCTTTCAGAGCTACTTAAAAGCACACACACACAAACATACTTGCTCCTACTGAGACAGACAGCAGGCGTTCTCACTTTCAGACACACACGAAAGCACACACACACAAACACGCATGCTCCTATTGATACAGGCAGCACGCTTTCTCCCTTTCAAACACACACAAACATGCATGCTCCTATTGAGACAGGCAGCACGATTTCCCCCTTTTAGGCACACACAAATGAGCGCGCACACACATACACATGCTGCTATTGAGACGCGCTTTCTCTCTTCCAGACACACACACCGTTACAACGACTTTCTGACGCAGACACACACAAAGTAAGAGACACTTTCTGACAAACGCATAGCATATCACTCTGCCTGAATCTCTATCTCTCTGTCTCTGAGACAACATGTAGAGATTCCGGGATTTGACTGTGGTGTGCTCAGTAAGAAGTCTTACAACGTCAAGTTAAAGTCCAACAGGTTTGTTTGGAAACACTAGATTTCGGAGCTCAGTTCCTTCATCAGCTGAGATTTTATTTTAGACACACAAAGAGATTGTCTGACTATCATTCTATCGCAACCTTTCATTTTCCAGCAGATACATATGCCAAAATAGAAAATCTCACTCTCTGTCTACCCATGTATCTCTCTCTGTCACTTTCCTTCCTCTCTCTCTCCCTGCCACCTTCTATCTCCCTCTGGCCCATTCCACTATCTCTCTCTGTCCCTCTATCTCTCTTTTTCTCCCGTTCTCACTCACTGACTCGCTCACTCGGTCTCCCCGACTCCGACATCTCTTTCTGACACACAGATATGCTCTCACTGAACCTCTCTCTCAATGTCTCGCGCTCAGATACACAAACATACAGTTCTTTCTGACATACACAGCAGGTAATCAGAAATGAGCTATAAACTGAGAGAAACAGAATAAATGTCAATACGTTTTCGTCATTTATTATTACCCCCGCCCTCATGATGGACTTGTTCGATACTCACTCGAGGGATGGGGTATTTTTGTGGGGGTGTAGCAGTTTCAGTGCAACTGATGGGAGTGAGTGACATGGCTTATAGATCAGGAGGATTTTCACACCAAGAGTTGGATGCGTTTTTACAGTTAAGGAGACGGAGTGTGGGAGTAGGAAGGAACACAGGCCACGGAGGGGTGTTGTTGCAAATATCCTGAGGAGAGGAGAACATTTTTTTTGTGGGGGAGGGGGGTGGAAATTGGAGTGGGCAAATTTGAGCGTGTGGCAAGTTCGGAGGGGCAAAGTTAATCCTTCATGCTCAATTGTGTGCAGAACTGTTCGATCAGGTTGGGGATTGAGGGTGATTTAGAGATGTGGATCAGAAATTGGCTAGTTGAAAGAAGACAGAGAGTGGTAGTTGATGGGAAATGTTCAGAATGGAGTTCAGTTACGAGTGGCGTACCACAAGGATCTGTTGTGGGGCCGTTGCTGTTTGTCATTTTTATAAATGACCTAGAGGAGGGGGCAGAAGGATGGGTGAGTAAATTTGCAGACGACACTAAAGTCGGTGGAGTTGTAGACAGTGCGGAAGGATGTTGCAGGTTACAGAGGGACATAGATAAGCTGCAGAGCTGGGCTGAGAGGTGGCAAATAGAGTTTAATGTGGAGAAGTGTGAGGTGATTCACTTTGGAAAGAATAACAGAAATGCGGAATATTTGGCTAATGGTAAAATTCTTGGTAGTGTGGATGAGCAGAGGGATCTCGGTGTCCATGTACATAGATCCCTGAAAGTTGCCACCTAGGTTGATAGGGTTGTGAAGCAGGCCTATGGTGTGTTGGCCTTTATTGGTAGAGGGATGGAGTTCCGGAGCCATGAGGTCATGTTGCAGTTGTACAAAACTCTAGTACGGCCGCATTTGGAGTATTGCGTACAGTTCTGGTCGCCTCATTATAGGAAGGACGTGGAAGCTTTGGAACGTGTGCAGAGGAGATTTACCAGGATGTTGCCCGGTATGGAGGGAAAATCTTATGAGGAAAGGCTGATGGATTTGAGGTTGTTTTCGTTAGAGAGAAGAAGGTTAAGAGGTGACTTAATAGAGGCATACAAAATGATCAGAGGGTTAGATAGGGTGGACAGCGAGAGCCTTCTCCCGCGGATGGAGGTGGCTAGCACGAGGGGACATAGCCTTAAATTGAGGGGTAATAGATATAGGACAGAGGTCAGAGGTGGGTTTTTTACGCAAAGAGTGGTGAGGCCTTGGAATGCCCTACCTGCAAAAGTACTGAACACGCCAACATTGAGAGCATTTAAAAATTTATTGGATAAGCATATGGAAGATAAGGGCATAGTGTAGGTTAGATGGCCTTTAGATTTTTTTCCATGTCGGTGCAACATCGAGGGCCGAAGGGCCTGTACTGCGCTGTATCGTTCTATGTTCTATGTTCTATGTAACGTGACTACCTAAGGCGTAACCCACAGCCTGAGAGCTATGCCCGAAGGTTGCAGCCAGAAGACCTTTGGCGGCCATTAAGGGCAGCGCGCCTTAGAAAGATAGTGAACTGTAGAAACAACTTCGACATTCAACGGAGGAAACTTGTTTTTCATCTCACATTACTCATCATTTGTTTTTCTCTTTCCCATCCCTCTGCATGTCTATGCCTTGTGTGTGAATGTAGAGGTGGGGGGTAGAAGTTGAGAGTAGTAGATCAGTCATTTTATTGCGATTATTGCAAGTTTTATATCTACTTTTTGTAATACAGTGTTGTGTTTCACTTACACGTCTGGTGGCTATAATTCAGTGGGCCAACGATCTCATGAATGTTTTACGAATTATTGGTTACTTAACTTATGATGGGACTCCCGGGCCTGTGGACCGCACACTCGCTCAGAGAGGCAGATTGTGCAGTAAATCACATTAAGTTATAGTTATGTGTAAATCGATTACTAAGATGGTGCAGCACGTAGCAATGAGAGATTGGTCTACGCGGAGCGTCTTGCTCGGGTCGCACTATATGTAACACTGAGTGCTAGATATATGTGAAGCTTCTTGCTCATCTTTACTGCATCCAACACTGAGAGATGTTACTACGTGAAGTATTTTGTTAAGTTTGTATCGACAGAACACTGAGAGCTAGTTCTATGCGAAGACTCTTGCTAATCTGTACTGTATATAACATTGAGAGATAATTCTATGTGAAGCCTCTTGCTAATATTTACTGCGCATTACACTGAGATATTGTTCTTTGTGAAGTCGCTTGCTAACCTGTAATGTACACAACACTGAGAGATAGTTCCATGTGAACTCTCTTCTTAAGGCCATGCCATACAGCACACAGAGGGATAATTCTATGATGCATCTTTCTAAATTTGTATCGTACAGTAACTGAGAGTATTTAATAGAAGCATATTGCTAATATTGTGCTCTAAATAATACTGGGAGATTGTATTAAATTAAGCTTTGAGCAAAGGTCCAGCTGTACATTACACTGAAAAGTAGTTCCATGTGAAGCCTCTTGCTGTACATAGCAGCGAGAGATAGTTCTATGACAAACCACTTGCGAAAATGATGCTGTACATAACAATGAGAGATAGTTTTATGTGAAGACCTTGAAGAATTTTGATTAACAGAACTCTAAGAGTTGGTTTTCTATGAAGATTCTTGCTGAGGTTGTGCTGCATATAACACTGAGAGATAGTTTTAAGTTAACCGCCTTGATATTATTGTGCTGCACATAAGAAGAAGAGATAATTCTAGTTGTAGCGGCTTGCTCAGGATCTGCTGAAGATAACACTGATAATTTTATGTGAATGTGCTTCCTATTGTTAGATGACAGTAAAATAGGTCGGGAAGTAAGCTGCAGTGAGGAAATAAGAAACCTACAAGTGGATATCGATCGGTTAGGTGAGTGGGCCAAAATGTGGCAGATCGATGTCAACGTGGAAAACTGTGAGGTCATACATTTGGTCGGAAAAATGGAAAGACTTGTTATCTAGATAAGGAGAGAGTACTGAGTGTTCTGTTGCGGGGTGGTGACTGTCCTCGTGCGTGAGTCTCAGAAAACTAGCATACGGGTAATTAAATGTTGTTTCAACTGAACAGGGTATTGCTGAGACAGTAAAAACAGTATTACGAACAGTGTCGGTCTCCTAATTTGAGGAACGATGATGTCACTTGAAGGCAGTTCATGGTGGTTCACTAGATCAATAGCAGGGATGAGGAGTTTGTCATAAGAAGAGATTGAGCAGTTTAGAGTAATCCTCTCTACAAGTTAGAAGAATGAACATAGAACATAGAACGATACAGCGCAGGACAGGCCCTTCGGCCCACGATGTTGCACCGACATGGGAAGTGATAAACTAAAGACCATCTAAACCACACTATGCCATTATCAACCATATGCTTATCCAATAAACTTTTAAATGCCCTCAATGTTGACGAGTTCACTACTGTTGCAGATAGGGCATTCCACGGCCTCACCACTCCTTGCGTAAAAAACATACCTCGGACCTCTGTCCTATATCTATTACCCCTCAAATTGTGGCTATGTCACACCTCGTGCTAGCCACCTACACCCGCGGGAGAAGGCTCTCACTGTCCATCATATCTAACCCTCTGATCATTTTGTATGCCTCTATCAAGTCACCTCTTAAACTTCTTCTCTCTAACGAAAACAACCTCAAGTCCATCAGCCTTTCCTCATAAGATTTTCCCTCCATACCAGGCAACATCCTGGTAAATCTCCTCTGCACCCGTTCCAAAGCTTCCACGTCCTTCCTATAATGAGGCGACTAGAACTGTACGCAATACTCCAAATGCGGCTGTACCAACGTTTTGTACAGCTGCAACATGTCCTCATGGCTCCGGAACTCAATCCATCCACCAATAAAGGCCAACATACCATAGGCCTTCTTCACAACCCTATCAACCTGGGTGGCACCTTTCAGGGATCTATGTACTTGGACACCGAGATCCCTCTGCTCATCCACACTACCAATAATTTTACCATTAGCCAAATATTCCGCATTCCTGTTATTCTTTCCATAGTGAATCACCTCACACTTCTCCACATTAAACTCCATTTGCCACCTCTCAGCCCAGCTCTGCAGCTTATCTATGTCCCTCTGTAACCTGCAACATCCTTCCGCACTGTCTACAACTCCACCGACTTTAGTGTCATCTGCAAATTTACTCACCCATCCTTCTGCGCCCTCCTCTAGGTCATTTATAAAAATGACAAACAGCAACGGCCCCAGAACAGATCCTTGTGGTACGCCACTCGTAAAAATATAAATTTTTATAAATCGTATCTCTTTAATCCTCTCCAAGACTTTACCCACCACAGACGTTAGGCTCACCGGCCTATAGTTACCGGGGTTATCTCTACTCCCCTTCTTGAACAAAGGGACCACATTTGCTATCCTCCAGTCCTCTAGCACTATTCCTGTAGCCACGATGACCTAAAAACCAAAGGCTCAGCAATCTCTTCCCTGGCTTTCCAGAGAATCCTAGGATAAATCCCATCCGGCCCCGGGGACATATCTATTTTCACCTTGTCCAGAATTGCCAACACTTCTTCCCTACGCACCTCAATGCCATCTATTCTAATAGCCTGGGTCACAGCATTCTCCTCCACAATATTATCTTTTTCCTGAGTGAATACTGACGAAAAGTATTCATTTAGATCTCGCTTATCTCCTCAGCCTCCACACACAACTTCCCACCACTGTCCTTGACTGGCCGTACTCTTACCCTAGTCATTCTTTTATTCCTGACATACCTATAGAAAGCTTTTGGGTTTTCCTTGATCCTACCTGCCAAAGAATTCTCATGTCCCCTCCTTGCTCGTCTCAGACCTCTCTTTATATCCTTCCTCGCTTCCTTGTAACTATCAAGCGCCCCAACTGAAACGTCATGCCTCATTTTCACATAGGCCTCCTTCTTCCTCTTAACAAGAGATTCCACTTCTTTGGTAAACCACGGTTCCCTCGCTCGACCCCTTCCTCCCTGCCTGACCGGTACGTACTTATCAAGAACATGCAATAGCTGTTCCTTGAACAAGCTCCACATATCCAGTGTGCCCAACCCTTGCAGCCTACATTTGCAGACGACACTAATGTCGGTGGAGTTGTAGACTGTGTGGAAGGATGTTGCAGGTTACAGAGGGACATAGATAGACAGTGGAAGGGGAATTGATAAAGCTGCTGAAGATGAATGGGTCGAGGACACTATCTGAGCGGACATTTCCAACAGAAATACAGAGGCCAGGACAGAAGTGGGAGAAACGTAAGGACGAGGAGACAGAAATGTATTCAACACTGAGCGACTCTGTTCCCATCGTCCAACTTCCCTTTTCCACCATGGATACCCCAATCTCCACTGTTACATCCACACAATACCACCTCCTTCATTGCTTTCACTTTCCCATACTTCTGCATGAAATACCAGCACCCAAATGCTTTGATTTTCTTTTAACCAGCCAACAGAACCATGTGGTTGAAGGAAGGGCATGATTGGCAGCGGAACGTTGGTGGATATAAATGCTTCAGCACAGATAAAGGGGGATTTTAAAGGGGTGGGCAAGGAACATTACTTGCCAAGGAGAATCCTATCCTCGTAAACGTGGAATACACCTCGCAGGCTGTGTACAGTGAGGCAATCTGGTGAGAATTCAGGAAGAGGGAGCGGTGATCATAATGTTGGGAGTTTATTACAGGGCCGCAAAACGCGATCGAGAGATAGAGATTGATATAGGTAGAGAGATTTTGCATAAATGATAAAATAACAGGGCTGTTGTCGTGGTGGAATTTAACGTCAGCTACATTAACTGCACTAAATTAGTGCCAGAGGTTTGGATGCGGCAGAGTTTGTCATGTGTACCCAGAAAGCTTCATGATGCAATATGTAGATAGTCCAAACAGTGAAGAGGCAATACTGGATCTGGTATTGGGGATTAAGCCTGGACAGGTGGTACAGTTTCCAGTAGGGTAACATTTTCGGAGCATTGACCACAATTCTGTACGTCTTAGGGTACTTTTGGACAGGGATGAGAAGATCACTCGAGTTATGGTGCTAAATTGGGGAAAGGCAAATTGCGATAACATTAGGCAGGAATTGAAAAAGTTGGATTTGTTGCGGCTATTGGAGGGCAATTCTACATGGGATATGTAGGAGTCTTTCAAGGGACATTTGATGAGGATTCAGGAAAGTCACATTCCTTGGAGAACTAATCGATAAGTATTGGAATTATAGGGAACATTGGATAACGAGTGGTATTGTGATTAACGGCATTAAGAAAGAAATATACTATTGTACAATGAAGAACGGTGGTGAGAGACGAAACCCTTGAGGAGTATAACAAAGCAGGAAGATAGATAAACGAGACCTTCGGAGGGCTAGGTGGAGTCATGAAAACTCCTTCGCAAATAGGACTAAGGTGATTCCCAAAACTTTTAATTCATGTGTAAAAAGAAAGTGGGTGGCCAGGGAAACGATTCGACCAATTGAGGAGATTGGGGAATCTCTGTGTTAAGCCAGTGGAAATGGCCGAGTTACCAAATGCATTTTTTCATCACTGTTCACTGCAGAAAGGGAATTTGTGCATGGCGATTCTTGGGTAGGGTCAGTCTTGGTCATATTGTCGTCGAAAAGGAGGAGATACTGGGTCTTTGAAAATACATTAAGTTAGATACGTCTACTAGGCCGGATGAGATTCATCCCGGATTAATGAGGGAAGCAATGGAGGGAATTGTTGGGGACCTGACTGATATCTTTGTATCCTCATTGGCTACAAGTGACATCCCGGAGGACTGGAGAATAGCTCATGCCGTACCGCTCTTTAAGAAAGTTAGCAGGAATAATCCATGTTCTATGTTCTATATAGGCTGGTAAGTCTCAAATCGGTAGCAGGTACATGATTGAAGGTAATTTTCAGGGACATAATTTCTATCCATTCGGAAACAAATAAACTCATCAGCGACAGACAGCATGGTTCTGTTAAGGGGAGACCGTGTCTCAATAAATTGATCGAGTTTTTTGACGAGGTGACAAAGATAATTGATGAGTGGAGGAGAGTGGATGTTGGAGACAGGAACTTCAGTTAAGCCTTTGGCAAAGTGGCTCATGACAGATTAGTACAAATGGTGCAGTCACAAGGGATCAGAATGAGTTGATAAGACCCTCACCAGTCTTCCCGAACTGGCGCCGGAATTTGGCGAGTAGGCTTTTTTGGCTTTTCACAGTAACTTAATTGAAACCTACTAGTGACAATAAGCGATTTTCATTTCATTTCATTTTCATACAAAATTAGCTCGGTCACAGAAGGAAGAGAGTTGCAGTGGAACGTTTTTTTTTCTGAATAGAAGTTTGTGACTCGTAGTGTTCCACAAGGATCTGTGCTGGGGCCTCAGTTGTTTGTGGTGTACATTTAGAATACCCAATTATTTTTTCCAATTAAGGGATCATTTAGCGTGGCCAATTCACCGACTCTGCACATCTTTGCATTGTGGGGGCTAAACCCAAGCATACACGGGGAGAATGTCCAAACTCCACATGGATAGTGTCCCGAAGCCGAGATCGAGTCTGGGACCTCGGCGCCGTGAGGCAGCAGGGTTAACTCACTGCGCCACCGACCTGGCCCGTTTGGACTATTAATAACCAATTTGGAGGGAAGTGTAGCTGGTGAAATTAGTACATTCGCGGACCACACCAAGGTTAGTGGTGGCATAGTGTTGGGGATTGTCGAAGGGTACCACAGGACATAGACAGATTGGAGACGTGAGCACAGAAATGGTAAATTGAGTTTTATACGGAAAAATGTGAGGTAATACATTTTCGTAGTTCGAGGTGAAATATTGAGTAAATTGAATATATTAGGGATATAGAAAATCTCAGCTATCTAGGCGTACAGGTCTACAGATCTTTGAAAGTGACAACAGAAGTGGACAATGTATTCAAGGAAGCATATGGAATGCTTGGCTTGATTGGACGGCGCATCGAAGATAAGAACATGTTACAGTAATCTCGAAACGTCGTAAGGCTGCACTTAGAATATTGCGAACAATTCTGGCCGCCACACTCTAGGATGTGGAGCCATTTGGTGAGGGTGCAGGGGAGGGTTACCAGGATGTTGCCTCCTCTGGAGGATGTTAGCTCTGTGGTGAGTGTGAATAGACTCGGAGTATTTTCATTAGTACGGCGGAGATTTTCGGGAGACTTGATAGAGGTCTGCAAGATTTTTCGGCGCATGGATAGCGTGGATGGGCAGGCACTCTTCTGCAGTGTGAAGGGATTAGTCACCAGCGACAGTTGCTTTAAGGCCCATGGGACAAAGTTGAGAGGAGATGCGAGAGGAAGGAGTTTATTCACAGAGGGTGGTGCCTGGACGCGCTTTCAGTAGAGGTTGTGGAAGCAGATACATTAACGTGGTCAAAAAGCATCTCGACAACAGATATATAGTTTTCGTACAGAGGGATACGGGACAAGAACTGCTGAGAATTTTGGTCAAGGTTGGTATCATGATCGGAACAGGTTTGGTTGGCCGAATGTCCTGATGTTGTGCTGTATTGTTTTTTTTGTTCTTTGTTCACCCTCTCCTCCGCCACACGCATATTCTCGTCGTACCTTTCTTCTGAATTCCCACAATTGCCGAGTGCTCCTACATAGAGCTTCCCCATCGACTGGAGCACACTTGGGCGAAGGCTGCTGGCTTTCACTGGGGGAAACGGCAGACCGCCTTTCGGGACATCCTCGAGCAGCTCTCAGGCTGGAGGGCTCAGATTCAGACTCTGCCATCAAGGCATGGTAGCAGTAGTCTGGGCTGCTGTGTAAAAGTAAGAACACTGGTTGTGAACGGAGATGAGATATTGTTTGTAATTGATCTGTAACTGTGTCGAGAGGCTGAATGCAAACATTCTGTTCCACTTCAATAAGGACTGAAGAAATTATTCTTGTTCCTCAATAACTGACCCGAAGAAATGAATGGCCGCCTCCTCATCCTATTCCAGTGTGACAGACACACGGGCCTCACCATAACTTCTATGTGTATCTTCAAACTCTCTGGACAGTGGAACCTTGTTTTCTTCCTATTGCGGCGAAACAAACTCGAGAGATTGAATGCACTCCTCCTGTTCTTGTTCTGGTAAGATACACTCGAGGGGCTGAATGTCCTCCTGCTGTTGATGTTCTGGTGGAAGATACTCGAGGGATTGAATGTCTTCCTGCTGTTGGTGTTCTGGTGGAAGACACTCGAGGGGCTCAATGTCTTCCTGCTGTTGGTGTTCTGGTGGAGATACTCGAGGGATTTAATGTCCTCCTCCTCCTGTGCTGGTGTAACTGACAAGACAAATTAATGGGATCCTACTTCTGTTCTGGTGTCACAGACTAAGTTGCCGAATGGGATCCTCCTCGTCCTGTTCTGGTGTAACAGAAACGAGGAGCCGAATGGTATCTTCCGCCTGTTCTGCTGCAACAGCCAAAAGGGGCTGTGTGATCTCCACATTTTTTAGTAATGGGTTCAGCGACAATGCAATTAGTTGTCGCATTGATGTTAAGTGTCCAATAATTGACACTGATATGTAAAGGGGCTTCAGGTATCCTCTGGGTCTGGTGATGTGCAGAGTTTTGTGCAGAATCTGTTGGTAGAAATAAAAGTGTGTTGGTGAAAAAGGAACAGAACATTTGTCTCTTCATACCACAGCATCTAATACGTCTAACACATTTGACGACTGAGCTTGGGAGTCAGAATGGCCTCGTCCTCACATACTTCCAGGAAAACAGGTTGTATAGGTGCAGGAGATGCGAAGGACAGAATGGACGCCTCGTCCTCATCAGGCGTAGCAGGATCGACGACTGAATGGCCGGACCCTCCACCCGTTCCAGAATAACAGACACAAGTTACCGAATGCTCTCCTCCTCCACATTTTTTTACAAGATAATTGATGGAATGAGTAGCCTCCTCCTCCGGTTCAGATGCAAAGTTTCGACGGAATCAATGACCTCCTCCAGTTCCGGTGGAGCTCAATCGAATGGATGAATATCCTCTGATCCACTGCCCCAGTGTGACAGACTCGGGGGACTGAATGGTCTTCTGTTGCTGTAGACACCAGAGAGGTAATGACGTCCTCCTCCTGCTGTTATGGTGTAGCTGGATGGAGGGACTGAGTGGCTTCATCCTCGTCTTCCTATTCAGGTGTAACAGACAGGATGGGCTGAATTGCGTAATGCCTCTCCTGTTCCGATGTCCCAGACACTGGGAATTGAAGTAGATCCCCCTCCTACTCTTCTGGTGTAAAATAATCGAGGGACTGAATTACATCCACGTTTTCCTTCTGTTCAGGTGTAAAAACCTGCGTGGCCTGAACCGCCTCCTCCTCCGACATTGGTGTTACAGCTGGTAAAACTGAATGGCCATCTTCTCTTCCTGTTCTTGTGTACCAGGCGCGGGACGAGGAATGCTCTCCTCCTCCTGTTCAGGTGCAGTGGACTCGATAGACGGAATGGCCTCCTTCACTTCCTGTTCTTGTGTACCAGGCGAGGGTGGGGAATGCCCTCCTCCTCCTGTTCAGGTGAAATGGACTCGATAAACTGAATGGCCTCCTCCACATGTTCTTGTGTAACAGATTCGCTGGAACAAATGGCCTCTTCTTCCTCCTGCTCATCTGTTACAGACTGGAGGAACATAGTGGCTTTCTCTTTCTGTTCCAGTGTGATCAAGACTGTCTAAAAAACCTCCTTCTCAGCTTGCTCGTCTCTAACAGAATCAAGGGACGATAGAGTCCTCATCCTCCTGTCACGGTGTAACATTCTATTATTTTTCTTTTTAAAATAATTTTAGAGTACACACTTCATTGTTTCCAATTGTGGGGCAACTTAGTGTCGCCAAGCCACCTAGCCTGAACATATTTGTGTTGTGGGGGGGGGGGGGGCAAACCCAAGCAAACACGGGGAGAATGCGCAAACTCCACACGGACAATGACCCAGAGCCGGGATGGAACCTGGGACCTCGGCGCCACCGTGCTGACCTTGTTGTAACAGATTTGAGGGACTGAATGGCCTCCTAATTCTTCTGTTCCCGTGTAATAGACTTGACAGCCTTATGGGCCATCCGTTTGCTCTGGTCAAAGAAGGCTCGTCGGCTGAAGGACTGCTTTCTCCCTCTGTTCCGGTGTAACTTACACGAGGTACAGAAATATCTCCTTTTCTTGTACTGGTGTAGTATACACGAAGTTCTGAAGCGTCACATCCACCTCCTGTTCAAGGGTCACGCAAGTTAGGCTGATTAGCCGTCTCCTCCTCATGTTCCGGTGTAACATTATTTAGGGACTGTATGGCCTCCTCCATCACCTGCTCAATCGAGGGCAAACTGACCTCCTCTGATAATGTACTGCTATGGCAAACTCGATGGACTGAATGGCCTACTCCTGCCTCGATGTAAACACCTCGAGTGTCTCAATGCAGCTCTACTCCTTTTCTGGATTAACAAGCTCATGGAAGAGAAGGGACTCCTCCACAATACTGATCCTGTGCAGCTAAAATACCGAAATAATTGGTCTCTTCTGCCTCCTCCTCCTGTGTAACAGGCTCGATTGTCCACATGGTCTACTTCTCCATCTTTTCAGGTGTCAAGGCTCGTGGCAGTAAATGGCCTCCTCTTCCTGTTCCGGTGTAGCAGAGTCGAGGGACTAATCACCTCCTCGTTCTGTTCCGGTGTAACAGACTCCAGGAGCTGAATGGCCTCCTCTTTCTGTTCCGGTGTAGCGGCGTCGAGGGACTAATGGCCTTCTCTTTCTGTTCCTGTGTAACAGACTCCAGGAACTGAATGGCCTCCTCTTCCTGTTCCGGTGTACCAGACTCAAGGGACTAAATGGTCTCCTCCTGTTCCCGTGTAATAGAGACGATAGACAGAATGGCCTCATTCTGTTCCGATGTAAGAGACTCGAGGGATCAAATGGCTTCCTCCTCCTCCTGTTCCGATGCAATATGCTCAAGTGAAAGATATGCCGCCTTCAATATTCTACTGGCATAACGGACGATGGAGAGAATGACCTCATCCTCTTCCTCTGCATTAACAGATCCGAGAGTATAATTCTCCACTTCCAGATCCAGTGTAATGGACTCGAGGGACCCAATGACCCGCACCTCCCTCGGTTTCCTGTGTAACAGGCTCGAGGTGCAGAATGGCCTCCTCATACTTACTCTGTCTTAATATATCTCAGGACAGGGGCAGCACGGTGGCGCAATGGGTTAGCACTGCGGCCTCACGACACTGAGGTCCCAGGTTCCATCCCGGCTCTGGGTCACTGTCGTGTCGAGTTTGCACATTCTCCACGTGTTTGCGTGGGTTTCGCACCCTCAATCCAAAATTGTGCAGGCTCGGTGGATTGGCCATTCTAAATTGGCCCTCAATTGGAAAAAAATGAATTGGGTGCGTTAAATTAAACAAAAGATAAATATATATAGTTGGTGTCAGAATGGACTCCTGCTCTTCCTTCTCTGGAATAGCAAACGGGAGGGATTGAATGGCTGCCTCTCCAAGTCCAGTATCACTCTCTCAAGTGACTGAATGGCCGCCTCGCCCTACAGTTCTGTGGTAACAGATTAAATGGATCGGTGCGGTCTAACTACTGCCACGGACTGAATGGCCTCGCTCTCCGTCTGTTCTGCTGGGTCAGCTTCGAGCACTGAATGATCTCCTCCAGTTCTGTTGTTGTGGACTTGAGAATGACCTCTTCCTCACAGTAACTTTATTACAATGTTAATGTTAGGCTACTTCTGACACTAATAAGGATTATAATTATAAATGACTCGAGGGACTGAATGACCACCTGTTCTGATGTAAAAAAAAAGTTTGGGACCGAATATTCATCTCCTCACGAAGTGATGTGTCGTACATGCCCCTTTCGGCACATGGTGCCGTGGGTAGATCATAGATTAATATAATTTACAGTGCGTAAGGAGGACATTCGGCCCACCGAATTTACACCGACCCATGGAAAGAAGAGCCGACTGAAGTCCACACCTCTACACTGTCCCCTATCTTTTGGACACCAAGGGCCACTGTAGCATGGCCAATCCACCTAACCTGCCCATCTTCCGACTGTCGGAGGAAACCGGAGTATTCGATGGAAACCCACGCAGACACGAGGAGAATGAGCAAATTGCACAGAGAGAGTTAACCAAGGCCGGAATTGAACTTGGGACACTGGAACTGTGAGGCAGCAGGACTAACCACTGTGCCGCGCGCGCAGTAATGTTTGTCAGTTTAAAATTCATTTGTTTCAACATCCCCAACAATATGTCCTCTATCACCCATGCTGACGCTAGGACAAAGAAGGCACAACAGCTCCTCTAGTTCCTCACAAAACTAAGGAATTTCGGCATGGCCGTTTTGACTCTTACCAATTTTTACAGACCAACATAGAAATCATCATGTCTGGCTGCATTACAGTTTGGAATGGCAGCTGCTCGGCCCAAGACCGTAAGAAACTAAAGAGTCGTGAGCACAGCCCAGTCCACCACGCGAAGCCGCCTCCCATCCATTGACTCTGCCTGTATCTCCTGTGACTTGGGAAAGGGGGCAACATATTCAAAAACACCTCCCACACGGGGCATTCTCGATTCCATCCACTTAAATCTGCTAGAAGATAGAAAAGTCTGAGAACGCTCACGAACAGATTCAAAAACAATTACTTCCCGGCAGTCACTAGACTCCTGAAGGGTCCAATATGGAATGAACTGATCGTTCTACAGATCTTCTCGTCAGTTGCAGCACCACAGTCTGCACGCGATGTGAATGTCTGTGGATTTATTTTGTGTATTCATCCAATGTTCTATAGTTTTCGTTTCTTGAGCGATCTGCCTGAACTATATGCAGGAAAATACATTTCACTGTACCTCGATGAACAAGACAATACGTCAAAATTTAAATCCTCCTGTGCTTGTGTAAGTGACTCGAGGGACCGAACGACCTCCCCCATCTCTTGTTCTCCTGCAAAATACTAGGAACTTTGAATGGCCTCCTCCTGCTGTACCTGTGTTAGAGACTGGATGGACTGAATGGCCTCCTCTCGTATAGTTCTGGTTTGATAGCCTGACGTTCTGAATGGCTCCCTCCTCCTGCTATTCTGATGGAACAGATTTCAGGGACTGAATGGCCTCCTCCCGCTGTGCGTGTGTTAGAGACTGAAGGGACTGAATGGCCTCCTTTCATACAGCTCGTGTTTAACAGGTTGATGTTCTGAATGGCTCCCTCGTCCTGCTATTCTGATGGAACAGACTTGAGGGACTAACTGGCTTCCTTTCTCTGTACGTGTGTTAGAGACTGGAGGGACTGAATGGCCTCCTCTCATACAGCTCTGGGTTAACAGGTTGAGGGTCTGATTGGCTCCCTGCTGTTCTGGTGTAACAGTCTCAAGTGACAAAATGGTCTCCGCAACCTCATTTTCTGATGTAAAATACGTGAGACACTAAATGGCCTGCTCCTATTCAGGTGTAACAAACTCGAGGGATTCAATGGCCTCCTGCCATACTTTTCTGGTTTAACAGACTGAACAGACGGAATGGCCTCCTGATCCTACACTTCTGGTGTAACAGATACGAGCGACTAAATTGCCACATCTCCTGTTTTTGTTAACACACTGAAGGGACCGATTGGCCACCCCTCCTCCTGTTCCTGTGTAACAGACTCGAGGGGCTGAATGGCCTCCTCATACTCTGGCATGACAGGTATGTGGGACTGATTGGTCTCCCCCCCCATTCCCCGGGATGTTCTCGTGGAGACCATTCGATAGATTGAATCGCCGCCTCCTCGTCCTGTCCAGATGTAGTAGATAAGAGTTCCTGAATGATCTGGAATCCTGAAGTAACAGATATATGGGATTCGGGGGACTTGTTATCCTCCTCCTCAGGATGTCAAGTGTTGTATTTGTCAATTCTATAATTTGAATAAACGGAGGTAGGCAGAAGACACACAATTACTAACCGTTAGTCTATCTGCGATCAATGGTAAAATTTGAGATTCCATTATGAAATAAGTGATTGTGGAGTTTGGTCATTAATTTGTTTCTAATTAACAGGCCAACAGGTGGCCATTTGGCCCATCGTGTCTGCACCGATTTCCAAAAGGGAAGCCTAGCAAATCCCATTCCCCAGCCGTATCGCCCTACCTTCTAAAGTTCATCACTTTCAAATATATTTCTAGCTCGATGATGAATCTACCGTCACCATTTTCCCAGGCAGTTTCTTCAAAACCACAGCAGCTCTCCTCATGTCACTCCGAGCTCCCTTGCGGACCATCTTGACCCGTATTCACTGACACACAACTACTGGAAATAGAATATCCTTCTTTATCCTGTCAAAACTTTTCAGAATGTTGAGCACCTAAACAAGGGCGCCTCTTCATCTTCTAAGCCCCAAGAACACCAAGCCCATTTGCTGCTAGATTTTTAAAACTTAATCTACGTGTGAAGCTCCATCTGGACGTGGAATGTCAGTACAGCACGGGCTTGAATCGCTTCCAAAAATACATTCGCCGAAAGGTCGCCTGCAAAAGCCATAAACGCAACAAAGAAGATGCATATCGAACTACTTCCTTCAGTTCCCATTATTGTGCTTCCTCTCCGATCTGTTCACCGTTAGCCTATCGTATGTCTGCCTGTGTGGAGTTTGGGCCGCACATGCAAACACATAGGCAGACAACATGAAGACATCCTTATACACACATACAAACACAAATATTCATATTCACATTTACAGACATAGCCACACAAGGACACAAACATACACACACACAGACACAAACAGACACTCACAGACACACACATACATACAGACATACTCACATACAGATGCATCTGTATGTACACAGACACACATAGATACATAAACGCAAGTTAACACATATATATTTACAATATCTCCCAACAGGCCCTCTATCTATCTCCCTCCCTCTCTCACGCACGCTCGCAGTCACGCACACACAGGCACACACACATAGACACACACACATAAACGCGCACACATACATGCACAGAATTTCGCACATAGACGAGTATTCTTTTTCAACCACGGGCACACTCTATTTCGCTCTCTCTCTATCCGCCCCACAGACACATATAGACAGAGACACTCATAAGTACAAACACGCGCACAGAAATACACACATATTCAAACACAGGCGAATGCTCTTTCCCATGAGACAAAATATAATTTCTACTTCCTCTGACACAAACACAGAGACAGACGCAAAACACACAGAGACTCGCACATACAATACGGTCGACACTCGCTGTCAAAGAAATACAGCCGCAAAGCCACGAGAACACCGACTAACAAACACACACACATACACACATTCACACTCTCTCTCAAACACAGCCATCACACACACATTCACATCCACACTCTCTCTCACACACAGACATCTCACACACATTCACGTCCACACTCTCTCGCACACAACCATCACAGACGTATGCAGGGAGACACATGAACTTGCAGACACCCACAAACAAATGCAAACACAGTCACAGATGCATACGTACAAACGCACACACGATAACAAACACACACATGCAGATACAAACACAAACACAGACAAAGCACGGTAACAACTCATAAAGAATCTGATTAAAGAATGTACATGTATTTACACATTTACGCGCTCATTATTCACATAACATCTCACTCCCTGTGCACACGTTTCTGGAAGGTGGGTCACAGTCCATAGTTGGGCGTGTTCCTGTCCTTGCCTTGACAAACCCCAGATGGGTGGCATCCGTCCGCTTCCTGGGAAGCTGAAAATCTACTAGTGCCACAAAGAGATCACAGGCTTTTTTCCCGGGGTCCTCATCCACCAGTGTCCGAGAATCTTCCATCAGCTGCCACTGGCGAAAACCTCCTGCGCCGCTGAGCCAGGGGATGTGCATCCACTTGTGGCGGTTTTGCTCGGGTCGAGTGTAATGGGTCACCGATCGTCGCTTTCTGTCAGAAGTTTGAAGGACAATCAGAGGAACCTGGAAGCCGGACATACTGTCTTCTGTCAGTGTGCAAACCTCGGTGTCTCCCTCACAACCGAGCCACAGTAGTCTTGTTCCGATCACGAGAACCCGCACGGCTCTGCCCTCAAACCAAGAGATGGTTTATTTGGCGACCACAGTGTATGTGCGTGAGCGTGTGTTTGTGAATGCGTGTGTCAGCGCGTGTCTGTGTTTGTTTGCGGTTGTATTTGGGCTTGTGTTTAGGTGTATGTATGATTTTCTTTACGCGTGTGTGTCTTTTCGTATGTATGTGTGTGTTTGTGCATGACCGTGTGTATGTATGAGTATGTGTGTGAGTGTATGTATGTGCATGAATATGTGGGTGTTTGTGAGTGCCTTTGTGATTGTCAGTATTTGTGTGTGTTTTTGGATGTGTTTGTGGGAGCGGGGGGAGTATAGCTGACCATGTGCGTGTTGCGTGTGTGCTTGATTGTGTGGGCAAGTGAATAATTGTGTGGTGTGCGCCTGTGTGAGTGTGTGCATGCCGGAGTGTCGTTTTATGTATGTTTGTGTGCTAGAAAGCCTGTGGGTGGGTGTGTCTGTGTACCTACCTGTGTGTACAGGTGGTGTTCCTTTTTTGGTGTGTGGATTTATGTTTGTGGGTGAGTGATAGCGTATATATCTGGCTGTGCATATGGTTGTGTCAGTGCGTGTGTGTAGCTATTTGGATGACTGAGTGGTTGTAAGTTTGCAGGTGTGCCTATGCATGTAAGTGTTATGTGGGTGCGTGAATGTGGGTTTGTGTGACCGTCCTTAACTATGCGTGAGGGTGAGTGTGTGTGTGGATTTGTATGTGTGGGTGTCTTTGTGGATTAGTATGGATCGGACTGTTTGCCGGTTTATTTGTGTAAGGGTGGGTTGTGCTTGTGGGAATGTGTGTGTAGCTGGGTATGTGTTTGCGTCTATGAGAAATTGAGTGCTCACGTGTGAGTGTGTGCTGGTAGGGTGCGGTTGTGCGTGTGCATGTGGGCGCATCTGTGTATCTAGGCCGATATATGTGGGTTGGCTTCTGTCTGTGGGCGCGCGGAGGTGCTTGAGTGAACATGCAGTTGTGCACATTTTGGTGTGGGTATGTGTGCGAATATGTTGTTGTGTGTGTATTTGTGGATGCTGGTGTGCGTGTATGGGGATGTGCGTGGGGGGGAGAGACGGCGACTATGGGTATATATGTGGTTGAGTGCGTGCGAGGGGGTCTGCGTGCATGTGGATGTGCGTGTGTGTGTGCATGTGTCTGTAGACGTTGATGTTTGGGAGTGGGTGTTTGTTTGGTTATGTGAATCTGTGGAGGAGTGCGCGTGCATGTGGGGCTATATATGTGCTTGCGTTAGTGTGTGTGGGTTAGTGTGTGTGCGTATGCGTGTTTATGAATGTGCGTCTTTGCGTGTGCAGATATTGGTGAGTGGGAGTCTGTGTTTGTTTGTCGGCAGTTGTGTGCTTTTAAATGCGTGTGTGTGTTAATCTGTATGAGTGTGTTGGTGCATAGGCGTGCATATGTATTAATGTGTGTATGTGTGTGTATGCCTGTGTGGGTGTGTGCGGGTGGGTGCCTCTGTATTTATGTCTGGTTGTTTCTGTGTGTTTGTATGTGTGCATGTGGGCGCGTGTATGTGTGGTTGGGTGTATTTGTGGGGCTGAGTGTATGTTTGCTTGTGTGGGCGAGAGAGTGATTGTGTGTGCGTCTGTGGAAATGTGACTCTGTGTGGATGTGGTTCTGACTGTGGGAGTGTGGGTGGATGTGTGGGTGTTGGTCTATGTGTGTGGACCTGAGTGTTTCAGTGAGTGCAGTGTGTCTGGGCATGTGTTGGCGTCTGTGTATATGCGTAAGTGTATGTTTGTGTGGGTAGGTTAGTGGGTGAGTGGGTGACAGCGTCTTTGTGTTTTTCGAAGTGTGTGTGAGTGTCTGTGGGAGCATGTATGCGTCCACGAGTGCGTGTGTGGGTGAATATGTGGGTTTGTTGGGAGCCTGTGTGTAGGGGGGCGAGTTTGGGCGTGTCTCTGGGTGTTGGTCTGTGCGCGTGGCTGTTTGGGTGTATGCTTGGATGTGGGTATGTTTGAGGTATGTGCCTGACTGTGTATATTAGTGTAACTGTAACGGTGAGTGTGTGTATTTGTGTTTCTGTGTCGGATTGCGTGTATTTTCTCTCTCTGTCTGTGCGTGCATGTAGTTCCATCTCTGCGTCTGAGTTTGTTTACTTTTTCTGGGTGTCTGTGAGTGTGTTTAGGTGTGTCTCGGTGTGCCTATGAGTGCTTTTATGTGTGTCTCTTAGTGTCTTTGGTGTGTTTTTTGCATATGTGTGTGTCTGGGTAAATCTGTTTGTCTAGGGCAGCACGGTGGCCTAGTGGTTGGCATTTCTGCCTCACGGCGCTGAGGTCCCAGGTTCGATCCCGGCTTTGGGTCACTGTCCGTCTGGAGTTTGCACATTGTTTGCGTGGGTGTCCCCACAACCCAAAAATGTGCAGAGTAGGTAGATTGGCTGTAGCCACCTAAAATGGATGCTGAGCTACAAAAATAGGCCAAGCGCTAAGACTGCTGGGAAACAGACAGTTTAGCCAGAACAGCAGTCTGCAAAGAGCATTCTGCATTCTGCAGCAGCAGAAACCAGTTTGGGCTCAGGTGAGAAGACCTTAGCTAGGTGCAAATGGCAAAACGCTTTGCATGCTAATGAGGCAATCAGACCTGAACACCCACACAATAGGTACATTTGATTCTGAATGGACACATTTTAATCAAGGCCCAGACATTGAGGCACCAGAAACCTCCAAACAAAAGGGCATAAGAAACGCCCCCTCCATCACGGAGACCCCCTCGCATTGGGGAATTAATCCAGTATCGATAAGGAATTGATCCAATAGGTAGAGCCCGCCCAAGAAGAGGGAAGGACAATGGAACCTCTATAAAAGATAGGGACCTCGTGTTGTCCGGTCTGCTTTTCCGTGCTCTGGCTCTGACCACGACTTTGAAGATCCAAACTGACTCCAGCCGTCGAGCACCAGCCGCCGAACCGTAAGTGCCAGTACGACGCTCGCTACACGAACTAAGCCCGCTAGAACCCCCAGTGACCAGAACGCTTGCTGAAGGTTGCAGCCCAAGACCAGGACGAAGGCCTCGCTCCCTGACCTTGCCTGTTCCTGTTAGATAAGTATTCTGATTACTTTAGTTTAGTCATAGCTTAGTCTCTTAGTGTGTGCATGAATATTTATTATAACTGTATAATAAATATTATCGTTTGGACCTTACTAATCGGTGTATCGTCTTTATCACTTTGAACTTGACCTTGGAATACTCGTGACGTTGTCTATACGGCAACTGGCGACTCCTAAAGCTGAATAAATACATAAGACAGAGCCTAGTGGTGTTAAGCACTTGGAAGTTAATACACCCCAATAAACGCGTTTTCCGCCCATAGTAAAACGTGCAACATTTAGTGGCGACTCCGCCGGGACACGGTTGTAAGTGGAAACCCCACACCGTCCAGGACCCTGAAATTTGAATTGGAACTCCAAATTACAGAGAAAGTAAGAAAGTAAAGAAAATCACGAGTATTCAAGGTGTTCAAACTAATAAGCGTAATTCGGAAGTGTGTTTAGTGCATGCGTACTAACAGGGCTGTAAGGTAAAACTGAAAGCATTTTGTTGCGACAAACTTTCGGCAGTTTTGTGAACGGAACATAGTGTAAGCCGTACCCGTTTCTTGAAACACAACCCCAGCAACCCCCTGTTCCAAATTAACTAAAAGAGAGTCAGAGAAAATGGCCATGCAGGCAATGGAACGTCTGATGGATCCAGAAAAGTTTGTGGTCGCAGCGACCAGCAACAGTAGCAGGGTAGGCCAGTGTCCCACGTGGGAGCTGGAACTCCGCAAATATTTACAAGGAAAGGGATGGCCCCTTTGGAAAGAGTTTTGTTTGAATGAGGAGACAGGTCCCGGAAGTATAGGACATACTTGGTGGGAGAACCTCTCTCAAATTCACAAAAAGAACCTTAGTAAAGCACGCAAGCCGATGGCGATTGTGTCCTGTTTGGCACAATTGCGAGGCACAGAGGAGGTCGTCAGGACGCTCCGGGCAGAATTAGAAGAAAGGAACCGAATGAGTAAGGTCGATGTCAGGGACATTGAGAAGGAAAATCTGGATCTAAGAGGGAAGTTGATAGAGAAAGGTAGAGAGGTGGATGATGCCAAGAGGGCACATCAGTCTTGTCTAGCCCATCTCAGCAGTTCCCAGACCCAGTACGAAAAGGCTTATCAGGACGTGCAACGTGCCGTTCTGAAAAGAGAGGAATCAGAGAAGCAGGTGGAGGCATTGCAGAGGCAATACTCTGATCTCAAAGCAGCTTTGAGAGCACTCCATGCTGCAACCACAGAGCAAAGGCAAAGTACTGTGGATCACGCGAAATGCAGGAAACAGATTGCAGAGCTGCAATCGCTGCTTTCGGTGCAAAATGGGTTCCTAAGCACATTTGGAACCCAGTTAGATGGCGAAAATGCCCCAGATTGGCAAGAATTAAGTGAAACAGCGCAGCGATATGTTCAGGGAACATGTGCGCCAACAGCGCAGCAGAAAAGGCAAGCACCCCCATCCCCCACAGATCAGATCATATCCGCACCCATAAACCCAGTAACCACGCAGAGAAAAGCCATAACAGAAGGCGCACCAGATATAACCTACACCACCCCCTTAACTGTAACCCAGCTCAGGGACGCATGTGAGAAGATCACTCCGTTCCTCCCCACCGCAGACCCCCACCAGTTCTTTGCTAAAGTTAAGCAACAGGCTACCATGTACGGCCTGGATGAGAGAGAGCAGGTTAAGCTCACCGTGCTGATCTTAGGCCAGTCAGTAGTAGCAGCCCTCCCCGACCCACAGAACGTGGCAGGAGGCACCCTAGAAGAGATGCACACCTCCATTTTAGATGCCATAGGGTATAATCGAGATGACCCCGTAGAAGGACTGAATAAGTGCAGGCAGAAAAGATCCGAACACCCCACAGCATTCGCAGGAAGGCTGTGGATTCACTTCAATGCAGTTTTCGGCGAGTTAAATAGGGCGCATTTGAACCAGGAAAATATGGTCAAATGGATGCGCACCATTATCTCACACGCAACAGAGGCAGGACAGAGCGCTTGCAACAGTTATGACCCCTCAGAAGAGACCCATAATGAGAAATGGGTCCTGAAAAGGTTGTCCCGCGCTTGGGAGCAATCAATTCAGGCAAAGAGTAAGGTGCAATCCCCAGAAGAGGCTCAGGCTGCCGCAGATATTCAGGCAGTGAGAGAGCACCAGAAACCCGCATGGGTAAATGAAGGGAAGAACAGCCCACAACAGAAAGGCCAGGAATGCTATAACTGTGGACAGTTAGGGCATTGGGCAAAAGAATGCCAAGCACCCCAGCGATCTCAGAGAGGCCAGCAGACAGGCACTCTGAACCGCAGTAAGGCAAAACCCATCCACAATGTAGCAGTACAGTCAGGACCCACCAATGTGGACGAGACGAACCAGTGTGTCTGGCGAATGGCTAGATCAGACAGAGCACCAGCCACCCTCACAGTAGGAGACTACGCTAATCGGATTAGCGCAGTGGGAGAGTACTCATTCGACCTGACTACACTCCACACCGACAGACAAATAAAAGCCATACTGAACAAACACAGGACAGCATTTGCAAGTCACCGTCATGACTGTGGCAGAATGACTGGACCAGTTCACGTTACCGGACAGGACCCCCGACCACAGAAACAGTATAGATTTCCCCTGGAAGCAGAGGTGGAAATAGAAAAGGTGATAGGAAGCTTATTGGAGCAAGGTGTACTCAGATCGGTAGCCTCGACCAATAATGCCCCTATTTGGCCAGTGAGGAAACCCGATGGATCATGGCGTCTGACCATCGATTATCGGGAACTCAACAAAGTCACCCCCGCAGTAGCCCCAACGGTAGCTACTAGTCCCGAGACCATGCTCAAGCAGGGACTCAACTCCAAATACTTCACGGTATTGGACATCAGTAACGGATTCTGGTCAATACCATTGGCAAAGGCGTGCCAGTACAAATTTGCCTTCACTTTTAAAACACAACAGTATACGTGGACATGCCTTCCACAAGGATTCCACAATTCCCCCTCCATTTTCCACCGACAGTTGGCAAGTGGTTTAGAGAAATTCTCCCGCCCCGAATGTCTGGTACAGTATGTAGACGACCTACTACTGCAGACAGACACAAAGGCAGAGCACATTACGCTTCTGGCCGAACTCCTGGAACTGTTGACTTCAATTGGATGTAAAGTTAACCCAAGAAAGGCCCAGATTTTGGAAACTAAAGTGATGTATTTGGGAACAATCATCACACACGGCAAACGCGAGATCGAATTCAAAAGAATTGATTCGATTGTCAAATTGCCCCTTCCACAGAATGTATCAGCCCTCCGGTCGTTTTTAGGACTGGTTGGTTATTGTCGGAACCACATCGATGGATTCGCGACAAAAGCCGCCCCACTCTCAGACCTCCTTAAGAAAGGAGCCCCCTGGGAATGGCTTCCGCAGCATACAGGGGCTGTGGAGGAGTTAAAACGAGCCCTTAGCGCAGCACCCGCGCTGCTAGTCCCAGACCAACTTTCACCCTACGCAATAGAGGTAGCGAGCACCGATCTGACCCTCTCGGCCGTGTTGCTTCAGGAACGGCACGAGCAGCTAAGACCAGTGGCTTATGCCTCCCGACTGTTAGACCCGGTAGAACAAGGATTCTCTGCCTGTGAGAGGCACCTCCTTGCTGTCTTCTGGGCAGTACAATACTTCTCATACATTACCGGACTCAACCCCATTACTATTCTGACCGAACACACACCCACACAGCTACTCCTAGACGGTCGACTGAAGGACGGTTCAGTTAGCCAGATTAGGGCAGCTAGATGGACACTACTCTTACAAGGACGGGACATTACAGTAAAACGGACCCGCACACACACATATTTAGCAGACAACCTCCAATACCCCGGACAGCCCCATGACTGTGAAATTGTAGCTCCCCTGCATAACACAGGACCCTTTATAGCAAAGACACCCCCCAGGAAGATAGGGAACCCAAAACAAAGCCCCCAGCCCACAGACACGTGTGGACCACTGAGGATTTATGTAGACGGTTCCTCCACAGTTTTAAATGGTGAGCGTATCATAGGATGCGGCATCTATGTAGAGGACGCGCAGGGGCGCGCTCTCGAAGAAATCGCTCTTAAGTTACCAGGTCACTTAGGCGCACAGGCAGCAGAGCTCGCGGCCATAGCGTATATAGTGGACCACCCCGCTTCTTTCCCCAGCCCAGCAGACATATATTCAGACAGCTTATATGTCTGTAACAGTTTGACCGATTTTCTACCCCTGTGGAGGACACGAGGTTTTGTCTCCGCAGACGGGAAACCCCTTCCATCAGCCCCTCTACTCCAGCATATTTTAGGAAAAGCGAAGGACAGGACCTTCGGCATAATAAAGGTACGAAGTCACCATAGGTCATCCCCCCCCCCCCGGGAATGTAAAAGCCGACGCACTGGCTAAGGCAGGTTCCAGGCGAGGACACTTATGGACCCCCCCAGCTAGCGCACCAGCTAGCGCCCCTGTGAGCGCAGTCCACATCTCACAGACAGATATTAAAGATCTTGTAGCAGCACAAAAACAGGATAAGGACCTCAGGGAGGTTTTTAAAGGCAATTTTGTGCCAGAGTACGAGAGATTTAAACACGCACTGACCACACATGAGGGTGTGATCATTAAGGAACAACTTTATGTGGTCCCGCAGCAGGACAGGAATGCAATGATTGCTTTATTCCATGATAACCACGGGCATCAGGGAATTGATGCAACAACGAGGCACCTCAGGCAACTCTGTTGGTGGCCTAATCTCAGGACTGATGTCACGCATTACATAGAGAATTGCCTTATTTGTGCACCGAATAACCCGGAGAGGTATTCTAAGAAGGCACAACTTCGGCATACTCGCCCAGTTAACGCCCCCTGGACAAACCTCCAGATCGATTTCATAGGACCATTGCCCCCTTGCAGGAATGGCTATAAATACGTTCTGGTGGTCATCGACACCTTTACCAAATGGGTAGAGGCATTCCCCTCTAGAACAAATACAGCAAAGACAGCTGCAAAGATCCTGACCCACCACATCTTCACGAGATGGGGTTTACCCCGAAGTATTGATTCGGACCAGGGATCTCACTTCACAGGACGGGTCATGAAGAACGTCCTGACAATATTTGGGATAAAACAAAATTTCCATATTGCGTATCATCCACAGTCCAGCGGGATTGTGGAGCGCATGAATCGGACTCTAAAAACTACCCTTAGGAAAATGGTTCAGGAGAATAACTCCACATGGGATTCAGTGCTCCCATTTGCACTCATGTTCATAAGGAACACTGTTTCCACTTCCACAGGCTACACACCACACACACTCATGACCGGACGCCCTATGAAAGGGACACAATTCCTTTTAGGACTGGACATGACCAGCCCCGAGGTGACAGCCCTCACACATGAAAAGACGGTTAAAGACTTGGTTGAGACTGTGAGGTCTGCACAGATTGCAGGCGCAGTTCAGCTTGGAAAACGCCGTCAACAACGCACAGCTTGTTTTAATAAGACCGTACACCCCACAGAATTCCAGGTTGGGCAACAGGTAATGTTATCTGTTTACAACCCCAGCAGTTTTTTGGCTCCAAAATATTCCGGTCCCTACTCAATTTCGGATAAAATTAGCCCCTCAGTTTACAGGGTAAAATATCCTAATGGGAAGACCACGTGGTTCCATATCAACCAGTTAAAGGCATATGGAACAGAGGCTAACCATGCTCACCATGTCCTGCTAGATGCAGCAGAACACTTCACCCCGCCCACTAGAGACACTTTTCCACCATCCCCCTCACAGACCAGTTCATCAACGGACTCGCCCACGACTCCGCCCACAGACCACGACAGACCACGCCCCGAAACGCCCACAGGCTGCCACAGCAGAGACAGCAGGACAGATACTGACTCTGAGGACAGCGACAGCACACAGCCATACAGCCCACACTGCACCAACTACGACCCCGACTCCAGTGACCCCATGGAAGTCACTTACCTTAAAAACCCAGAACCACCACCCGACCCCGACTACCCCGACACCACACTTGACACAACACTATGGCACAGGGACAATTCATACAGCCTTGTCCGCAATGACGAAAGTGACCCCCGGTCACACAATTCGAAAATAGCATGCCTGATCCACACAAGGGTGTGGGATCCGGGAGAGCAGGACGACACGGTGTCTGAATCCCGAAACGGCAACCCCTTTGTGACCCTGTTCACAGAGACAGAGGAAAAGTGAGGTGTCCAGATGATGTAAAATAGGAATCGCTTGAGGGAAGCGATGTCCTTTCTGATGGAACCTGCACGTATGTTTGTCTATCGTTTTATGTTTGTTTGTCTCAGTATTGTAAATGGTTCAGTTGGAGGATGGACATCTTCTTTTCAGCTGAAAAGATTGTGACCACCTCACATACACGTTAGTTTGTCTGTCGATACCTTTGAGAACTTCGGTTCCAACACACCCAATAGTTTCTCTGCCGAAACCTCTGAGAACTTCAGTTGTATCCTCTGGTGAACCGACACGGTTCACGACTTGTTCCCTGTTTTCAGAACGAAGCATCTTGACTCCATTGTTTTTAGGTGCCCCTCTATTCGGCGAATAGAGGCTGCAAGTCACGGTTAACACATTCGTACCCGTTTTAATCCAGGTTACTCAGGCAGTGGACAAACGGCACTAAGGACCCGCCCTGTCTGAGAACCCACTTTGGTCAGCCAAGCTCGGGTATGGCACAGCACGCCCTACCCGGGGATCCCATCCAACTCGTACCCGTAGCGGCCCATACGCAACTCATTCGGACGTTTCTTTCAAAATGTTGTTTTCATTTTTCGTTAGGCAGCCCTTCGGCCGCCATCCCACATGCTATTTACATCCAGGAACATTCGGATGGTAAACTAGCAAAGCCTGCGAGACGGCTCGCAGGAGAAGGATTGTTAGGTGTATTCTGGTCTTCAAATTCGCTTTTGAAAAAGAAAAAAATGAGGGGAGTCACAGGGTGTGACTTGGCCAGTCATTTTTAAAGGGTCAATCGGAATATAAAAGACAGATGCACTAACAGGTAAAGATCTTAAACTGTGTATTGACA
Source organism: Scyliorhinus canicula (assembly GCF_902713615.1). Taxonomy (NCBI): domain Eukaryota; kingdom Metazoa; phylum Chordata; class Chondrichthyes; order Carcharhiniformes; family Scyliorhinidae; genus Scyliorhinus; species Scyliorhinus canicula. The sequence continues at coordinate 182,759 of NW_024055719.1, forward strand.
GATACTGTGCTTGATCCCATAGCTTTCGAAGGAAGAGACAGGGATCGAAGCAAGGATTGTCCATACAGGAGGAAGAAAGAAGGAACACCAAGATAAAGATGATGGAAGCTCACCTATTGTTGTCAACTGTTATATCTGTTTGTGTGGAAACAAGACACGTTTCCCCCACAATCCCCACAGTAAATGTTTCCCTTACAACCACTCCCCAGTGCTCAGCTCTGATCAGTGAGGTTCAGACCTAGTGCACTAAATTTATGACATGGTACTCCATGTCATACGTAATCGAATCACTACTGGTGATTGCGATCCTCGTTATCCTTGTACAGACCCTCAGGTTGAGGAAGTGGAAGAGGAGAGCCTCCCGTTTTTGCCCTTCCGTCTATGGAGTTCGATCTCCGATTTTCCGATTTCATCAATCCCCTTTGCCCCATGATGAATAAAGAACTGTGTAATAAATAAAAATTCGACCCTGTATTGTATTGTCCTATACTCGACTGCCGAGTTAGGAAATGTGATGTTGTGGTGTGAATAGTTAAGGTTTTAGAGTGTGAGGAAATGTTTAAGTAAAGTTAAGGATAATGGTAATAGGTAGAGGTTCCCAGTTTATGGTAATGCATGTCCCCTTTGACATAGCGCCAAGTAGAGATGTTAGGTAAAAAACATTTTTTCCCATAGTTTAAGATAGAGTAGCCCAGGAACTGGCAAGAGGTCAGGGGACACAAAGAAGGCAACCCAGATGCACTCAAGGCGACGTACATTGTGATCCTTCACAATATTTTGATTGTGAGGATCACAAGGAGGGAATGTAGCCACCTAAAATGGATGCTGAGCTACAAAAATAGGCCAAGCGCTAAGACTGCTGGGTAACAGACAGTTTAGCCAGAACAGCAGTCTGCAAAGAGCATTTTGCATTCTGCAGCAGCAGAAACCAGTTTGGGCTCAGGTGAGAAGACCTTAGCTAGGTGCAAATGGCAAAACGCTTTGCATGCTAATGAGACAATCAGACCTGAACACCCACACAATAGATACATTTGATTCTGAATGGACACATTTTAATCAAGGCCCAGACATCGAGGCACCAGAAACCTCCAAACAAAAGGGCATAAGAAACGCCCCCTCCATCACGGAGACCCCCTCGCATTGGGGAATTAATCCAGTATCGATAAGGAAATGATCCAATAGGTAGAGCCCGCCCAAGAAGAGGGAAGGACAATGGAACCCCTATAAAAGATAGGGACCTCGTGTTGTCCGGTCTGCTTTTCCGTGCTCCGGCTCTGACCACGACTTTGAAGATCCAAACTGACTCCAGCCGTCGAGCACCAGCCGCCGAACCGTAAGTGCCAGTACGACGCTCGCTACGCGAACTAAGCCCGCTAGAACCCCCAGTGACCAGAACGCTTGCTGAAGGTTGCAGCCCAAGACCAGGACGAAGGCCTCGCTCCCTGACCTTGCCTGTTCCTGTTAGATAAGTATTCTGATTACTTTAGTTTAGTCATAGCTTAGTCTCTTAGTGTGTGCATGAATATTTATTATAACTGTATAATAAATATTATCGTTTGGACCTTACTAATCGGTGTATCGTCTTTATTACTTTGAACTTGACCTTGGAATACTCGTGACGTTGTCTATACGGCAACTGGCGACTCCTAAAGCTGAATAAATACATAAGACAGAGCCTAGTGGTGGTAAGCACTTGGAAGTTAATACACCCCAATAAACGCGTTTTACGCGCATAGTAAAACGTGCAACAGGCCACACTACATTGCCCCTTAATTGGAAAAAATAATTGGATAATCTAATATGTTGGTCTATGGCATCATCAACTCAATCTAGATGGAAAGGTCTTCCCCGTCCTGATGTCTAATTTAATTATATATGTTCCTTCCTTACTTACAGTAAACCTCATCACAATTGCGATCCTGAAGAGAAAAAACTGTGGACTGTCCCAATCTGTCACGTGTTACCTGGTTGCCATGGCAGTGGGGGATCTACTGGTCGTTATTCTCGCCCTGATATTGAGGCACATTCCCATTGTTTTTAAGTAACAGTTTTATTTCCTGCAGTCCATCCCCGTGTGTAATATCCACGCCGCCCTGCTTTGTGCAGCCACTGACTGTTCTGTCTGGTTCACCGTCACTTTCACCTTTGATCGATTTGTGGCCATTTGTTGCGCAAAGCTGAAAAATAAATATTGCAGCGCGAAAACGGCGGCTGTGGTTCTGGGAACAGTGACTGTGCTGAGCTGTTTGAAGAACATTTTCTGGTATTTTATGTACACAGATCGGTATTCGCTGTCGAACCAACCCTGGTTTTGTGATGTCACTGTGAATGCTCAGATATCTCCGGCGTGGTCAATAATCGAGCTTCTCCACTAAATTGTAATCCCGTGTGTTCCATTTGCTCTAATTCTGCAGCTGAATATTTCACCGTCAGACACATTGTAGTGACCAGCAGGGCCAGAAGGAGTCTCCGTGCTGAAAGCAGTGGAATGAGTCCCACAGACCCAGAAATGGAGAGTCGGAGGAAATCCATAATTTTACTGTTCATTATCTCGGCCAATTTTGTCCAGTTATGGTTGATGTTCATGGTATATTCTCTGTGGAACCGGCTGTTCTTTCTGAATGCTAACTCGATCTCAATAGATCTAGTTTTCACACTTGGCTTTCATGCTACTGCTCATGAGCTGCTGTACAAACACTGCGATTTATGCCATGACACAGACTCAGTTCAGACAGCAGTTGAAATGAAATGAAAATAGCTTATTGTCACGAGTAGGCTTCAATGAAGTTACTGTGAAAAGCCCCTAGACGCCACATTCCGGCGCCTGTCCGGGGAGGCTGGTACCGGAATCGAACCGTGCTGCTGGCCTGCTTGGTCTGCTTTAAAAGCCAGCGATTTAGCCGAGTGAGCTAAACCAGCCCCAGTTGACGAATGTGCTGACATTTCCCTTTACTCCAATTATGCAATTAATTAAATGCTGAGAGAGAAACCCCCAGACACGGAATCACGTTCTCCCATTTGCCACTCAAACATCTATTACCAGCCAGCTTAACTGATTGGCCATCTTGCATTACAATGTGACGTCCCTCTGACGTTGCCAGGGGAGATGGCAAACGCCCATGTTGTCTTTCCTGCGGAGGGGGTCAGTAGCCATCTTTCATTTCCTGGTGGGAAATTAGGCAGCCACCTTGGGTTATCGTGAAGGCATTGGCAGGGTAGTTGTCGGTGATTCGACGGCCTGCGGTGTGCCGTCTCGTATAGTGACCCTTCGCACATGCGCACAGGCAGCTGTGATTTTATTTCTAGTTTTTAAATTATTGTTATATTTACTCACATTCTCTCCCGTCACTTTTAGTCCCCTGTCGGTTCAGAAGCGTCATGTCGTCTTCTGCTTTGTGGCTCTTGATTTAAGTAACCAGCGCCCACGCTCTGCTGTCTTGGAGAACAGGCGGTGGATTCACGGTTCAGCTACATTTTTATAAATTGATCATAATTATTGTGTTTTTTTAATTCACCTCCAGACAGAAGAATCCACGTTTCAGAAATGCGGCCATTTTTCACGCTATTTTTGAATAGTCGCTTCCGCTTCTTTCTTGAACATTAACGTTTGGTGGGAAGTGGGGGCTGGAAGTCACGTCACTCCAATATGGCGGTCTTGCCTCGTCTCAATCATTTACTCTGGGAAGCGGCTGTTTATACGCCAGGGAAGTGGCTGGACAGCGGAACGGGTTGAAGTGCTAACACGGGGGGAGCAGCAGCCGTCCCAGGGAGAACTGAAGCAGATCGTCATGGCCGGGAGGACTTGGAGGAAAAGCAGCAGTCTCAATAAGAATAGGAAACAATCTAAAAATAAATGAACCATTTGCATAAATCATATTTTACTGTTTTCAAAATGGTCAAGAGCCACGTTTATTCCAAGGCGATATTTTCCTTTTCAGACATTTAAAACAAAATTCGAGGATCAGTGACAGCGGTAACCCGGACTGTCGGCTGAAAGAGAGGAAAGTGTCGATGAGGGAACGAATCCACCAAGAGTGTCCCTAATAAACAGATGGAAGGGGAGGAAATATGTGACACACATCACTGACTGTGCCCCGGATAAAGGGTGTAGGGAATGCGGAACAGAGTTTACCGAGTGACTCCAGTAAAGCAGGGCTTGGGCGCAGGAATGAGGGACAGAGAGCACCGACAGTGTCCGCCGCTGACAATCAGGAGATGGAAGGGGATGAGTGATAGATTTCATCACCGGTTTCCCAAGAAACAATGGGTGAGAGAGTGGGGAAGATGTATTCTCGACTGTGGCGGGAGAGTGACCAGTCGGGTTCGTTTTGGGGTTGAAACAGGGCAACGGGCAGCAGGCGGAAGGATGGAGAAGCCATTTGGACTGCTGCCTCACAACCTGAGCGACTCGAGTTTGATTTTGACCTCGTTTGACTGTCAATGTGGAGTTTGCACATTGTCCCATTATCTGCGTGGGGTTTCTCGGGTTGCTCCCCTTTCTTATGTCAGTGCAAAGACGTGCAGTTAAGGTGGATTGGCCCAGAAAGTGGGTGTGCCGAATTGGGCTCCGGTAGCGATGTCTTTTGAAGGGTCTATGCAGAATCGATGAGCTGTACGGGCTTCTGCACTGGAGGGATTATATGAAATCCGTGAATTTTATGAGGGGAGGTGGAATTAGTTTAGGGATCTATCCAGCGCAATGGGCAGCAAGACGGTGAGTGGTATTAGCTTGCGGATTGATAGAGGGTCAAGGGCAGCTAGAGGGACAGAGTGATTAGTTTGGGGATTGATTCAGAGCCACGGACACAAGAGGGACCGTGGTATTAGTTTTGGTATTGTTAAAGTGCTAAGAGGAGAGAGGACACAAGGGCCAAAACCAATATCTTCTGGCAAGAGCCGCCGTGAGAGCACGAACTCACTCCATGGTCCCAAGACAATGTCCTCGCGATCAGATTCCTATCTGTAACTCACTCCCGGTTATCTGCTGTTCTGTATCTCAACCACCCAGAATCTCTCGGTCAGATTATAGACTGTAATTTACTCCTGGAAAGTTGTTACTCGATAGATAATCCGCCCAGAACCCCTTCATTGGATTTTGGTCTGTACATCTCGCCCACCTGTCTGTTATGCCACATATAAACCATTCCGAACTCATCGATTCGATACAACCCTGTAATTCATTCCCGGTATCTGTTATTCTGTATATAAACTGCTCCGTACCCCTGGATTAGGTTCCAGTCTGTAACTTTGTACTGTGTATCTGTTATTCTATCTATAAATCACACGCAACCAGTCGATGATCAGTCGATGATTAGTCACCTGTTAACATGCTTCATTCCAATAATCAGACTGAACTTGAACTGAATGTTTGGTCCAATAAACAATTATCTCATTCACTCATTGCGTGGTTGAATTATGTCAGTGAGCAGCTCATTATGTTAACGTCCAACAAACATTACACAACTAATTACTATTTGCTCATCATTAATTGAAAATCCCAAATGAGTTTTCAGTCCATTAAACACAGCAAATAAATAAATGCATTTCATTGCATTTTTTACTGCTTGCCAAAGAATTGGTCATTCCACATAATCACACGTGGTTTCCAATTATTGTTCAGACCAGAATCACATTAAGATTTTTATTCAGTGGAATATAATCTATAATTCCGGACCACACAACAATAATAACATCAATTAAACATGCATTTGGTCAGCTCACAATCACAATCAATGGGATTCGCTGTCAGCGATATCCTCAATTCCGCCGGAAGCGCACCAATGTCCGCTGGTTTGCCGACGGCGTGGGGTGGCCATAATGGGTAACCTAATTGACTTGCTGTGGGAACCGATAATCCAATTGCGGCAGGGGAATGCAGTGTCGGTAATGGGACTCGCGGGACAGTGAACCGTGTACAGGACATTGAAACGAAAATAATTTTCCAAGAGAATTATCATGGCAAGATACTGATTACTTTCAATCCATTGATCACTAACGCTGTGCGTAAATATTTTAACTTCGTACAATAATATGTATTTAGAAATAATTACCATGTCTATAATACCAGCAGTTATAGCTCAGGTTTTAATTCCATTAATCATTGCTGTGCCATGACCGAATAGTGTGAGAATTCTCTCTGTCTATTTTACAAAATAAAACTAAGCAATTCCAATGATGGACGGCAGGATGGCATATATTACACCGTCATATTTTGGACAACATTGATAGAAAACATCAAATTAGTTTTCAGTCCAATGAACACGGCAAATAACAAAGATCATTTCATTGCAACTTTGAATGCGATTACTAAAGGATTGTTTATTTCAGTCATCATAGATGTATTCAAATTATTGTTCAGATAATAATCACAATGTTATTTTATTTTAAATAAAGTCTGTAAATCCTGACCTTACAATAAAAATACAATAAGTTGATCATGTGGGAGCAGGGAGTGCAGCAAGGGTTTACCAGACTGATTTCAGGCATGGCGGGACTGTCGGATGAGGAGAGATTGACGAGGTTGAGATTGTCCTCGCTGGAGTTCAAAAGAATGAGGGGGGTTCTCATATACTTCTAACATTCTAACAGGACCATGCTGAGTCGATGCAGGGAAGATGTTCCCAATGATAGGTGTGTCCAGAACCAGGGGTCACGGCCTGAGGATTTAGTGTATACAATTTGGGACAGAGAGAAGGAGACATTTCTTCACACAAAGCATGGTGAGCCTTTGGAATTCATCACCACAGGAAGTAGTTTATGATAAAACTTTGAATATATTCAAGTGGCGTCTGGATATAGCATTTGGGGAGAATGTGATCAAAGGCTATGGGGAGAAAGCAGGATTAGGCTGTTGAGTTGGATGATCAGCCATGATCGTGATGAATGGCGGAGCAGGCTCGAAAGGCCAAAAGGCCTCCTCCTGGTCCTATCGTCTAAGTATCTGTGTATCTATGTGCATTTTGGCTAACAATTAACTAAACTGTGAATATTGTTCATTCGAATCATCATGACAAGAACCCGATTATTTTCAGTTCCTTGATATATAGATACATATTTGTTCTTTTCACGATAAAATGCATTAAAAAATGTCAATAAAAAACAGCAATTATCTTTCACGTTTTAAATCCTTTCATTATTATAAATATCGCTGCTGTTTTGCGGAATAGCATGATCTCACTGCCTGTTTCCACTAAAGGTGTCTGAACTGTTTGAATGATGGAAGCCGGGAAGTAATCGGCTGAAAAACAATTATATATTGTGTTACATATTTATTTATATTATTGAGGCTATCTGACTGCAGCAACTGGATAACCACAAACTTCAGCTGGTGTTGTTGGGGAGACTGGTCCTTTTGATTCCCTTCTGCATGCTCTCGGGTTTGTCTTGGGAAAAATGCTGGCAGCTTCACCATAAGACAGTGATCAGCCATTGTTTTCATTCATTATTTATCAATTAAAGTCTGTTTCCCAGGTTTAATGGACTGCCCAATGCCGGGGTCTAATGTTAAGGATAAGATTGGAGTTGTTGGATAGTGGGAGAATCAAACCCTACCCTGGCTTTTGTGATTTATTTTTCAGTATCATACAGCAGATGTATAGCTCTCCGTGACACCGACACTCTCTCAATTTTTGAGGATTCCTGATATGAAGAGCGGTACGGTAGCACAGTTATTAGCACTGTTGATTCACAGCGTCAGGGACCCAGATTCGATTCCCGGTTTGCGTCACTGTTTGTGATGGATTCTGCATTTTCTTCACGTGTCTGTCCGGCCTTCCTCCTGGTGCACCGGTCTCCTCCCACTAGTCCAGAACGACGTCCTGTACATGAATTGGACATTTGAATTCTCCCTCAGTGTACTCGAACAGGCGCCGGAGTGGGCGATGAGAGATTATTCACAGTAACAGTGTTAATGTAAGCCTACAAGTGACTTTTACATAGAATTTACAGTGCAGAAGGAGGCCATTCAGCCCATCGAGTCTGCACCGGCTCTTGGAAAGAGCATCCTACCCAATGTCCACACCTCCACCCTATCCCCATAACCCAGTAACCCCACCGAACACTAAGGGCAATTTTGGACACTAAGGGCAATTTAGCATGGCCAATCCACCTAATCTGCACATCTTTGGACTGTGGGAGGAAACCGGAGTACCCGGAGGAAACCCACGCACACACGGGGAGGATGTGCAGAATCCGCACAGACAGTTACCCAAGCCAGAATCGAACCTGGGACCCAGGAGCTGTGAAGCGATTGTGCTATCCACAATGCTACCGTGCTGCCCCACTTTAATAAAATTTATTACTGTTATTAATAAAGATTATTATTATATTAATAGTTGAACACATTATGCCTTGTCTTCAGCTGCCTTGCCCAGAAGGTGTGGGGTTATCTCCTCCAGTCTCTCAGTCTCATTACCTCGTGTTCATTGTTCAAGACAAACAATTGAAACATATACTTTTGATTAAGATTTTGGACTGCTGGCTGAGCAATACCTGATATAAACAGTTAGGTCAATGAACAAAGCACAAAGAAAAGTGCAACTTAAATAAAGGTCCTTCGGCCCTCAAGCCTGTCCTGGACATGCTGACAATCTAATTTAAAATCTTCCACACTTCCGGGGTCCGTTTCCCTGTATTCCGATTCTAGTCATGTATTTCTCAAAACGCCCTTGGAAAGTCACTATCGTACGCGCTTCCACCACCTCCTCCTGCAGTGAATTCCAGGCACCAAATACCCTCTATATAAAAACGGGTCCTCGCACATCTCCTCTAAACTTTGCCCCACACACTTAAATCTCTGTCGCTTCATTATTTACTATTTCACGCTGGTTTGAGTTGTTAGGAAAGACTGGATAGACAAGGACATTTTCCCCGAGGATCTTTGGAGGTTTAGGTGTGATATTACAGGGGTCTGTAAAATAATGAAGGGTATAGATGAGGCAAATAGACAACACTTTTTACCCAAAGGTAAGGGAGTCTAAAACTACAGGGTATAGGTTCAAGATGAGACGGGAGAGATACAAAAGTGTCCAGGCAGGCAATATATATTCACACTGAAGGCGGCGAGTGTGTGGAACGATCTGAAATTGGCTGAATCGAGGCGGTTACAATCTTGGTAAGATGAGTTTCGCGGAATATTTGCCCAATGAGGTCAATTGGGACAGGCGCAGTGGTAAAACAAACTAGGCGACATTTGCAAGTTGCGTCTACCGTCCTGTTTCCATGCTGCAAACCTGTATGACTCTATCCCCTCTTCCATCTTTGGAACGTTGCAGGTTTGAGTACTCGCTCTGTATGTCCAAATCGGTTTGAAATGTTGCTGTGGGTGACTCCATCCATTATTTTAATGGATAACGATTTTTAAGATAATGAGAGGATCTGAGGAACAGGCAACACATGACATTCAGGCAGAAGCTCAGATATGATCAAATTGAACGGTGGAGGAGGAGTCAGTGGCCGTGCAGTCTCCCCATGTTGTCATTTGTTATCAGTTCCAGTTATCACATTACTTGCTGATGGATATGACTGCAAGAAAAGATTTCTAAGTTACGTCCAAGAGTTATTTTCAACTTCAGTGGTAGAGTTCATTTATATTATCAGACCGAAAGTAATTTTAGACCTGTTGAACGGATCTCAAATCTTCATCTTTTATTTCCATGAGCGCAGCCCTAGCTTATCCCAGCATCCCGAACGGTAAACAACTAACCGATTGCTACAGCGACTGGTTCTGATCTGGTCTGCACGGCCTGGGAGTTCGGTGGAGGCAGATACAACAGTGGTTTCACAGGGAATAGTATGAGTGACAGGAATCAAATACATCCCTCTGGAGAAAGGGCAGTCGAATGACATTGAATGATCTGCTAATCCATATTGCTGCAAAGGTCAAATATAATGAATGTTCTCCATCGCCACTTCACACACTTTTGAGTAGTTGGGTGTTGCCTGGCTGTGAGGTGGTGTGGACCAACACCTGGAGTTTCCCCTCAATGTTGCCCAGCACGTCGAGTATGATCACGGTAATATTTAAATACAGTATGTCCGTGCTTGAAGCCAGCGTCAGCTTTAGCTCACTGGTGAATTCACAGCCTCAATTTAATTGTAAGTTCTAAACTGTCGCAACGTTGGCTCTACCAGGCATTTTTAATATTTACAAAACATGTGCGTTGCAACGAATATAAGCAGATCCAGATTTCTAAATTAGAAGTAGGTGTATTTTGTAGAGGTTGCACGACAATTATTTTTCAATGCGGCTTGTGCCATGTGGTGACGTTCCGGTTTTTCACTGTGGAAACCCAAGTTCGATTCCAGCTCTGCCCAATAACTGACCTATTTGATGTGAGTTGGTCTCACGTTATTAGTCGACAGTGAAAATAATTGTGTCTTGCATGCAGTACCGAGAAAGCATACCGTACATAGGGAAGGAAGGAGAGATTGTAGAATGTAATGTTATAGTTATAGGTTGGTGTAGAGAAAAGAGCAACTTAATGCGAGGCAGGTCCATTCAAACGTCTGGTGGCCGCAGGGAAGAAGCTGTTCTTGAGTTGGTCCGTGACCTCAAGCTTTGGTCCCTTTTTCCTGACGGACGAAGGTAGAAGAAAGTATAACTGAGGTGAGTGGGGTCCTTAATTATTCTGGAAGCCTTTCCGAGGCAGCGAGAATTGCACACAGACCCAATGGGTGGAAGGCTGGTTTGCGTGATGGACTGAAAATGAAAAAATGAAAATCACTTATTGTCACAAGTAGGCTTCAATGAAGTTACTGTGAAAAGCCCCTAGTCGCCATATTCCGGCTCCTGTCCGGGGAGGCTGGTACGGGAATTGGATTGGGCTACATTCGCGACGTTTTGCAGTTCCCTGCGGTCTTGGACAGAGCAGGATCCATACCAAGGTCTGATACAGCCAGGAAGAATGCATTATTCGATGCATCCGTAAAAGTTGGTGAAAGTCGCAGCTGACATGCAAAAGTTCCTTAGTCTTCTGAGAAAGTAGAGTCGTTGCTGGGCTTTCTTACCGGTAGTTTCGCATGGGACGCAACAGGATGGTCATTGGGCATCTGGACACATAAATGATTGAAGCCTTTGTACTTCGTTCCCATTGATTTCGACCAGGGCATGTTCTCCACAACGCATACTGAAGTCAATGACATACTCAATCATTTGGGTGACATTGCGGGAAAAATTATGGTCGGGCACCAGTTCACCAGATTCTCTGTCACACTTTGTCAGTTATTCACAACTTAAATTGAGGAAAAGTGCATTAAGGATATTCACTTTATTGATGATCATATATTATAATTTAGAAACAACATTGTGGCGTGCGAGTGTCCCTTTTAAAAGGTTTTTGTCTCATCACATGGCTTCAGTGATGTTATTTTGTGGGTGAACCTGAGCTGTGGTGTTTTTACTATCCTTTTCAATTTTTGTTGTTGTGGACTCAGACAGAGAAAAGAAGCGTTTTGACCTGTTTTTCTATTTTCCTTGTTAATATCTGACTCAGTAAAAAACACATTGATTATAGCTATCTGCTTTGATGAATTGAAAACAAATACAGTTTTCTCTTCGGAAGGATTTAAACTTGATGATGAGGCGAAATTAGAATCTCAGGAAAAGCCAGTCTTATTCACGTGAGAATGCAGAGTGTTGGGCCACGCATTTGAAATGTGGTTTTTGGTTCATGGGATTTTGTTTTTGAATTGGAACAGTAAAGGGTAAATTCGTTCAGGCTTATACATAGATTAATGAGGCTATATGGTGTATTTATTTGTTAAACCTGGTCTGTAACAATTATTTACGCACCCAAATATATCAATCCATTTTGTGTTCTGTACATGATACAGTGATCCACATATCTCGAAAAGCACTCAAGAATTTCGACACCATCCTGGACCAAGCATCCCGCTTGATTGCTCCCCATCCACAAACATTCAATCCCTCCACCACAAACGCACTGTTGCAGCCCTGTGCACCATTCCAAAATGCACTGCAGAGACTCACCAATGGTCCTTAGATAGCAACTTCCAAACGCACGACCACTGTCAGCGTGAAGGATACGAAGTTCCGAAAAGAACGTTGTGTGTGCCCACACCTCACGGACAGCAGCGAATCAACAAGGCAGCTGGCCGTCACCTTCTGAAGGGCAGTACGGGATGGAAATTCAATGCTGCCCGAAACAGTAACTCGCAAATCGTGTAAAAATGAACTTTTCAGAGCATTGCTGCTTTGAAATTCCGGGGTCCAGGATCAAATGATTTCCATTATTACGGTGGAGTTCATCATATAACTTCTGCTTCAACGGAAGCTGGTTCTTACGTATTTCTAACAGCATGAATGCAGCAACACAGAAACAATATGGTTGCGGCAGTATGGTGGAAGGGAGTGATGTGCAATCTATCATGGATTTAGGCACTCTCTCCCCCTTTCTCACTTTAACTCTCTCCTTTGTTCCGTTTCTGTTCTGTTTCCTTGGTTTGGGGTGAAGATTTAAGTTGCTGCAGTTCTCC